>NW_022900917.1:75792960-75795148 GCF_012274545.1 Fukomys damarensis
ACATCTTAACCTCATCAGGAAGTTCAAATACAAAAAGAAGACATGTCTGAGCTTACAAATCATGCTAAATATTTCACCTTCACAAGTAAAAGTGAAAACTTTTCAAAGAAAAGGACTAAACCAAATTATAACCCCATAACATATATTCTTCTGTAGCCCCAAGATCTGGCCCAAAAAGCTCTGTGAAGAAATTATGAGTCACATTAGGGGTATCACACTACTTTAATCCAAATTGTCAAATCAACACTAGCCAACTAACTGAATGCATATCAATATCATCTTCATTCCTACATTAATTGCAGGAGTTGAACACAGAAAATACATTCAGAAAAAAAAGTACCTAGGAAGTAACACTCAATTGATGCTACTCTTCATTAATAACACTATAAAGCATATTATCTTTCTGAGCCTAGTCTACCATCCATATTTAAAGTCAAATAAAGTCATCCATATTTAAAGTCATATTTCAAGTCAAAGACTTGAAAATCTTCCAAGTTATTGTAAGGAAGTTCCAAACTGGCACTGAGGGTATTAATATTATGTAACAAGGAAGTGAAAGAAGTTAAATAGATGAAAAAAAAACAAAAGAGTAGGATATCTAACACCCCATTTTCAAATTTAAAATCATATTGTCAGTTGACCAAAGCAGTTCAAATTCAAAGTCTGTGCTATGAAACTGTGTAATTATGTTCTATTTAGGGTTGGATAACACTAATGCACTGTAACAATTTGCTTCCTAAATTATTTCCACTTACAGATAAAAGACATATGAGAAATAAGGTTAACTAAACTTACATATAAATCCAAGAAAAGTTTTCAGTTTGATTTAAAAACAAAACAGAAACAAGCTTCAAAATAAATCACAGTATCTTCTATTTACATATAACTTAGCAAAACCTTCAGTAAATGTTCAAGTTTTAGCATACACTGTCACTGTCTTTAGATATTCCAATTAAATGAACCACTCTTTCCTTGGTCTGAATGAATAGAAGCCTGCTAAAACAAATGCCAATGAGTTTAAAAAACTTAACACAAAAGTTTAAAAACATAATCCTCCCAGATGGAAGGGAAGGACTCAGAAGTTCAATACCCAGTTCACTAAAGAAAATGACAGCTAAAATCTTTCCGAATACAGGTTCTAATGTAGATTTCATTATTCAAACTCCCCCCACATAGTACTGGAAAAATATGAGGCAATTTCACAAAAAATCACAAATTTAGTGGAATAATTATAACTGATACATAAATAAGGATTTACTAAAAGGCTTCCAGGGGTGATATTTCAAATAAAAATTTTAAATACAAAAGGTGTCTTATGTTGCTTAATCATCCCAAGTTTCCGATGCTCTTTATTGTACAGTTACAGATTTGGCTAGATTCCGTGGGAAATCAACATCATAGCCTCTCAACACAGCAAGGTGGAAAGCCAGCAACTGTAAGGGGATCACACTGAGAATGCCTTGCAAGCAGTCCATTGAGTGGGGCACCTTGATCGTCCTTTTCATGTTCTTAATGGTCTCAGTATCCTCCTTATCACACATTACAACAGGGCGACCCTGCCAGGAGACCACCTGCTGATTCAGTTTAAAGTATCCTTTTTCTGCTTTTAGATTGTTACATCTTAAAATTTAACTGGCTGCCAATAGAACAGTATTAACCTAAAAGAGCAAGCTAACCCTATAATCGCAGTATAAAACAATGCACAAGAAGTGTTACCAAAACTAGTTTTCACTAACAGCTGACTGTCGCAGAGCAGAAGGGTGAGCAACTCCTAGGCTGGAGTAAAAGAAGCCAAACGATGTAAGACAATGACTTATGAAAACCAAACCGAAAGAAGAACCAGGGACTCTGTCAGGGAATCCCCTTAATCTCCTGTTCCAAAACCAGAAGAACTCTCTCTCAACCAGAGGGTCTTGAGGAGGGGAAAAAATCAACCTCCCTCCCCATAAACAGAGAGACAGAGTTCCTACCAGAGGGGCAAAGAACCTCTTTGGCCCCTGCAGCGGGGAGTCCATTAGCACTTCTGCCTGGACCTCCCTCCCTCCAAAATGATCCCGATCACAAATTACCAATTCAGATATTAACAGGAAAAGAAAGACACAGAAGCAAAGAAAGGAAACCAAGGACAAACTATTTCTACAAATTCTAATAAATTACACAATTGTTGGTGCCCTACTCTAGCACCACC
>NW_022900917.1:75795554-75833765 GCF_012274545.1 Fukomys damarensis
TTTTTTGTAAGCACTCATTTATTAAAGACCAGAAAGAAAATGTAATGGCTGGTACACTGTCAGAATTATGACTCCTTAATTTTTCATTTAATTCTCCTCCTACTCTATCCCAAACATCGTCAATTATTTCCTCTACATCACTGAACCATAGACAAGTTTCATCCACACAATCAAGAAATTGAAACAATGACTTTTTCTTTGCCTTAATTCCTTTCTCCCTGAGTAAAGACTGAATTGCTATGCTGACTTTTGTCTTAGATCCTATGTGCCCCATTGGTACCTGCTTCTCTGAGGATTTTCCCTGCCGGGCGTTCCAGACAGCGGTGTCCTCCTTGTTTCAGTTCGGGTGAACCCTTTTTGACAGCAGGCTTCACGGATTGCTCACCGATCGCTGCTTCAATTCCAGGTCCCTGTTCGGGCACCACTTGTTGCGAGCCGGCGACGCAGAGCACTGTCCAGCAGTGTCTCAAATCTGAAAGAGCAGTGGGGTGGAGATGGGGCAGAGAGAAAGGAAGGATGCCAAGACAAGAGTCTGATCAAGGTGGCGTTTATTGCCGGCAAGCGTTGGCCTTTTAAAGCAAAAAAACCACAAACTATTATGGGATGGGGTTACCAAAGTAACTGAAAGGTCACACAGGAAAAGAGCAAACAAGCTCAACAAAAATAACCCACCATGGGTAGTAGTAACCCGGACAACCACATGTCTAAAGGTCAGAGACAAGAAACTGTAACTTTCAGGAATTCCACAAAGGAAACACACCACCTGCTAAACTGGAGAAACTTAACACATATGGAGTTACTAAAGTTTACAATACTTACAACCAATACTCATGATCCCCACAGCCAGAGTGAGGAAACAGGCCAGAAGGAGCAATGAATGGGAGGGTGTGTTACGGAGGTTCCTGCTGTGGGCATTTAGTCCCCTTCCTTCCAGGCCATCTGACAAACACATTGGATACTCCTGGAATTGCTGATAAGAAAAGACGGCAGGCCTTTGGCTCTTACCTCCCCGCTGCCTTGAGGGTACCCCGGAGTGTGTCTGTGGCATGCTTACACTAGGAAGCCAGGAGTGGTTCTCACCCAAGGGAAAGGAAAGCAGGGGAATGCCATGCAGGCCTCAGGTAGGATTCTGCCTGCATGAAGTGAGTCAAAGTTCCTAGGAAGTGTCCACTTCAGAGGCAGCTGAAATCTAAGGTAAGGCTGAGAATGGGAGCTACAGTGATATTGCATCTAATTCAACACTATTTTGCAATTTACAATTAAAAAAACAAGGGTAGCCAGGTATGGTGGCACACACCTGTAATCTCAGCACTCTGGGAGGGTGAAGCAGGAGGATGGAGAGTTCAAACTAGCCTGGGTAACTTAGCAACTTCTCATGACCTTGTCTCAAAAGAAAAAAAATTTTTTTAAAGGATTGGGGATGTAGTTTAGGGCAAAGGCCCTGTGTTCAATCTCCAGGACCACAGGATACCATATGTATGGTGCCATTGCTAAGCTGTGCAAGTGCCCTTCTCTTCCTGAAAAATTGCCTGATGATGCCCAGGGCTCATGCCTAGGGTCTATATGAGGACAGGGCCATAGCCTGCTGTCCTCCTCATAGTGTCCAAACCCCTCCACCCAGTGAAGGGAGGGCCCTGAGTGACTGTACCCCTGGGCAGCATTTCATCAAGCTTTTCCAGAGAGAGAGAAAGAGCAGGAAGGCTTTTCTTTTCCCCCCTTGGATAGACCCAGGAAACTTTCCACATTGATGCTGGAATGAGCACTTGAGGCACCTGGCTTCAAGCCACAATCGTAGCAGAACATTTCCATCTTGACAGACCAGAGCTACAGCTAGGTGATTAACATCACATAGATGCCGACACAGGCAGAAAAGACAGATTCCAGTATGACCTCATGATGGTTACTTCTGCATGTCAACCTGGCTAGAAAAGTTATAGTAGCCCCCTGTTTAACCCAAACCTAATTTAGCTGTTCCTGAGCAGGTATTTCACCAATGTGGTTAAGTCTGCAGTCAGCTGACTTTAAATAAAACAAATTTCCCTTATACTGTAAGCCTCATCTGATCAGGTGAAAGCTGAAAGAGCAAACTGAGGTTTCCAATGGAGGATGAAATGATGGCCTCCAGACTAGCCTCCACTCCTGCCTCAGTTTCCATCTGCACCTGCCCTGTAGATTTTAGAATAGATCATCCCACAGTTAAAGGACCTTTGAGTCACATGGACCCTCAAAATACATTTCTCATATGTATATCTACTAAATTAGTTTCTTTCCCATCACTGGGGCAAAATATCTGGCAGCCACTTTTCAAAGGAGGAGAGGTTTATTTTGGCTCACAACTTCAGTGGGTTCAGTCCATGGCTGTCTGGCTCCAAGACAGATGTGGTATAGTGGAAGGGCCTGATGGAGGAAAGCTGTTCGCTTCATGCCATCCAGGAAGCAGAGCAAGGGGAAGATCTATGGACAAGAATATGTTCTTACAACTCACTCCCCCAGTGACCAACTTCGAACCAGGCCCCATTTGTGAACACCCGAGGCCTTTTGAGAACACTTTATATACAAACCACAACATATACTATAGGCAAGTATAGATATATGTCCTAAAATTTATGTCTATTTATATCTTCATATAGACATATTTATGTAAGACATATCTTATCTGTCACAGGCTTCTCCCTCACTCTCCCAGGTAAATCTTCCTGTTTTCCTCACTATTTATAATTTCAAATTTTCTTTAGCTGCTGTTACCAACCAGGACTTAGTATACTGTGCCTTTGGAGTCAAGTCCAACGCCCTTGTAGGTAAGTTCACTCAGTGTAACCAATGTTAAGGGTCTCTAGGCTATCTGTGACTGTTTCTGTCTGTGGCAGCAGGGGAATGGTGGTCCCAGACTGTGTGGCCTGAAAAGCTGAAAATATTAATGTTCTGGCTACTTCTGAAAATGGTTTGCCAGCTTCTTCCCTGCACCCAGATATTCAGCTTCTCTAGGATATTTACTTGGCCTTGTCATGGGAACCCAGAACCACCCAGAAGCCCATCTAGCTTCTCTCTACTCACTTGGCAGCCTCCATCTCAGAGACAGTGACTTGTTTTGTCCAAACCAAAAACCCAAGTCACCTTTGACTTTTCCTGCTTCTTTTCTCAATGCAACATGCCATCCTGGGCCCCATTCCATAGATTCCTCCACAGTTCCTGGCTCTGTTCTGTGTGATAGCCTCCTCGGTATTTCCTGAGTTCCAGCCTAGTCCCTCTAGAACCTGCCAGCAGAAAAATAAGAGAATTTCCTTGTCCCATAATGGGAGACTTAGTGAGTTGCAGTTGCTCCTGGGAGACTTAACTTCTGCATGAGGCCTTCCCTGCCCAGCCTCTCACCTCCCTCCTGAGCATCCTCCCCACCCACAGGCACAGCCTGCTCTTGGATTTCGGGCATTGTCTCAGTTTCTAGAACTTGCTGGGTCCTGTGGACTCTGAGTCATGGACATCCTGGTTCCGTACTTGTTCTGCTTTCTGTGCTCTTTGTTGGTTAACCCCAGGGAAGCTCAGACCCTTTTCACACTTTGCTATCTCTGGGACTTCCCTGTGGCCCTCCAGCCTTACTTGGGGCTTGGGCTTCCTTGTAGCAGACTTTGTGCACCACATCGTAATGCCCAGTCATTAGCCTGAGCTCCCCCCAGGTCACCAGCCCCACCGGGACAGGACCCATATGTTTGCCCACCTTGACACTCACAGACGTGTTCTGAGCCCATGAATGGGTGAAGAGCTGGGGATGAGCCCTCCCCACCTTCCAGGCACCAGACCGAAGGACAACTTCCATGTCCTGGAGCACAGAGGCCCTCAGCTGGCCTTCAGGGAAGGTGGGATGGAAAGATAGAGACACTGACAGAGGAGTGAGTGCTGTACCAGGGAGGAAGCCATGGAAGGCGCAGACACTCTCTCCTTCCACTCTGCTGCAGGATCTTCTGGTGCTGTGGCTCCTTTATCTGTCCAGATCAGTGATCTCTTTGCCTTTGGCTTTTTCTTCCCTGCCCTTCCCTGACTCTCATTTCCCTTTCTTCCTTCTCCCACTCTTGTTCATTCCTCTCTATTTCCTCTCCTCCCTCCTTCCGCTCCCCTCTCTTCTCTTCTCCTGTTTCCCATCCCCCTCCTTTGCCTTTCTTCTCTCTTATTCCTTTTCATGCTCTCTCTTCCCTTCCCTCCCTCCTATATCTGTTTCCTCTTCTTCTCCCACTCCTACAGGTGAGAAGCATTAACATCTGTTGCCCTATTGCCACATAACATTTGCTAATTTTGTCCCCTTCAGCAATATGGCAGGAGTTAATAAGCTTTCACTAAATGCACATCAAGGCCCTGGCTGGGCTGTCAGCCCTCAGAGGCACAAGGCAGGTGCTCAGCCTCCCACATGCATGGCCTGACCGGGATCACTGCACACTTTGCAGTGGCTATGACCCCTCCTGAGTGAGCAGGTTGAGCTGCCTGGGATTCATTATGTCTGGGACACTGTGGAGAATGGAGGAAACCTTTGAACAGATGGTTACTGCTCTCAAAGGAAACATAACCTATTGGAAAGCGCAAAAATAAAAGTATAAAACAGTCTCTAAGGAGGACTCCTTCCATAGCCCTTTCTCCTAGTTGGTTTTCCTTATGGACATATGGATCCTGCAATTTTGCCTTCAGCAGCCACTTCCACACCTGATTCTTTGAGTAAGAGTGTCTGGCTTTCTATCCAGTTACACTGAGTCTCCATAAGACATCAAAGTTCCTTTTTGGTGTGTTAGGAATGAATTAGTAAATGGGTGAACTCTCGTATCAGCAGGTGCCAAGTGTGACACCTGAGGTATCACCAGGCTCTGGAGAAGTGACAGGGCAGGCAGGAGATCAGAGTCCAGCCTTGTTGCTTCCTTAGTGAAAAGTGGGCTTTGTGTCACAGCTGTGTGCTCTCTCTGTGCATGCTGTACTACTTCCCAATGCTTCATTGAAGAATCAAAGACAAAATCCAGCTCCCAGTGCTCCTGTCTGGCACATGGTTACATTTCCATTTATGCTGGTGTCTCTTTAAGCCTTATCTTATTATTGGTTTTCTTTGAACCACTTTCTGTGGGGCCACCTGAGTGAATCTAAGGCTCAGGTCCAGTGGATGAAACTGTGATCCCCTTACAACAGTCTCCACTCCCAGTAGAGGGCTGGCCCAGGGCACAGCCACTCTGGACTACAAAGGAAGCAGCCTCAGCCTGCTGACATCAGAGGGACAGGCTAAAGGAGCAGTTCCCATCAGGTCCTCTGTGGGGAGCTGAGGGTGCCTTACAGTCAGCAGGCAGCTGCTGCACTCCTGCCATGCCTGCATTTATTCCAAATGGTAATTGTGGTGAACAATGAAGATTTTTAACTTCCTTTTTTTTTGGTACCAGGGCTCGAACTTGGGTTCTTGGGCTTGTGAAGCAGGCAGCGGAACTTCTGAGCTAAATCCTGAGTCCCCTATTATTTATTTATTTATTTATTTATGGAACAGACTTGTGCTTTCCACAGAAGCTCCGCCTCAGCCTCACTGTTCCTACAGTAAATAAATAAATGGATGAATTATTTAGTAAATAATTAAAATAACAGGGACAATTGTCTTCTACCAAGTGGCCACATGAAAACACAGCCATCGGGTAGAACATTCTGTAGACATCTATTAAGTCCATTTGTTCAAAGACTTGGTTCAGTTCTAGTATTTTGTTGTTGATTTTTAGGCTAGATGATCTGTCTATTTATGACAATGGGGTATCGAGTTCCCCTACTATAATTGTATTAATGCTAATTTGGTATTTCATGTCCCTTAATATTTGTTCTGTATAGTTGGGGCCATTAGTGTTTAGTGCATATATACTTATGAGTGTCATCTCTTCCTCTTGGATTGTTTCCTTTTCAAGGATGTAGTGACCTTCTTTGTTTCTTTTATTTGTTTTTTTGTTTGAAATTTACTTTGTCTGAAAACAAGAGAGCTACCCATACTTTTTTCTGGGTTTCTGTCATGTGGAGAACTGTTTTCCATTCTTTTACTTTCAGTCTATGAGTATCTTTTTCAAGTAGGTGTGTTTCTTGTATACAGCATACTGTTGGATTTTGCTTCTTAATCCATTCTGCCAGTCTGTTTCTTTGGATTGGTGGATTGAGGCCACTGACATTGATGGTTATGTCTGATTTGACTTATTATCATCATATTATTTTCCTGCTATTGGTTCTTTTTTAAAATTTTCTCCCTCTCCCTTTAAATTCTTACCTATTGGATTTGCTTTGTTGTGCCTCTTGGAGTGATGACCTTCGTTTTCTTTTTCTAGGATATTTAAAAAAATTGTTTGGAGTGCTGGTTTGGTATTCATGAAGTTTCTCAGGTGCTCTTTGTTATGAAAATATCTTCTTCATCAATTTTGAAAGATAGTTTTGCAGGATACATCAGCTTTGGTTGGAGGTTGTTTTCTTTTAAAGCTTAAAATATTGCACTCCAGGCTCTTCTTCACTTGAGGGTTTGTGTTGAAAAGTCAATTGTGATTCTGATGGGCTTCCCTTTGCATGCAATTTGTTTCTTTTCTCTAGCTGCATGCAGTATTTTGTACTTCTGTTGGGTTTCTGGGATCTAGATTTTTATTTTATTGTGACTAGTTGGAGTCCTATATGCCTCACTTATCTGTATGGCAAGTTCTTTTGCTCTGTTTGGGAGGTTTTCTATCATTAATTCTTTAAAGAGTTTTTTTTATGTCATTTGTGCTTTCTCCTGCTTTTTTGTGGACTAACATTAATTTTGTATTATTCTTTGTGTCATCTAGGAGTCATTGGATTGATTTCTTGTGGTTCCTTACTATTTTTAAGAAATCTCTCTTTTCAAGGTCACTGACCACCATCTTATCTTCTATATCTGATTTTCTGTTTTCAGATTGGCTCAGCCTGTTATGTATACTTTTAGTAGAGTTTTTAATATCTGGGATATCAGTTTGAATTTGTTTCATGGTTTCCATTTCTTTCCTATGCTGAGCATTCATGGTTTCAATCATGGACCTGAGCTCATCTATTTTTTTATCTGTTTCTGTTTTAGAGTTTATATCATGTCTTTTATCTGGGAAATTATTTCTGTTTTGAATATTTCTAGAGCCTCATTCACCTTTTTGTTTCTTTGTTTACTTCCTGTGCTATCAGTTTAGATTGTTCAGGTTATTGATTATCAGAATTTTCCATCTCATATTCCCCAGAATTTGCCTTTGGTAAGCTAGAAGAGTGCATCTTGTTTAAATGCCTTTATTTTTATTATTGTTGTTGGTATAGTCTTTGGTTTAATTCCTGGGTTGATACTTAGATATTACTTATTATAACCACATACTAGCTCATAGAACATGTTTAAGTAAATGCAAAGGATTTTGAGTTATCCAATGTATATTATCATACCATAGTGCAATTAAACTGGAGATCAATAGCATAAGAAATCATAGGAACTTCACAAACACATGGAAATTGGATAACACTCTCCTGAACAACCAACGAGTCACAGCAGAAATTAAAGAAATTAAACAGTTTTTACAACTTAATGACAGTGCCAATACAACATACAGGAATCTATGGGATAAAATGAAAGCAGTTTTACGTGGGAAATTAATAGCAGTGAATGCTGACACTAGGAAAACAGAGCAAGTTCAAATAAACAACCTAATGGTGATTCTTAAGCTCCTAAAAAAAAGAAGAGCAAGAGAAACCCAAAGCTCACACAATGGAGGAAATTATAAAGATCAGAGCAGAAATCAATGTAATAGAGACTAAGTGAACAATACAAAAAAAATCAGTGAATTGAATAGTTGGTTTTTGGAAAGAATAAATAAAATCAACAAAACCTTAGCCAACCTTATATATATTTTAAAAAATGAACCAAAAGGCTCAAATTCATGCAATTAGGAATGAAAATGGTGAAGCCACAACAGATTCAGCAGAAATCTAGAGGATCATTAATACTTACTTTGAGAACCTGTACTCTAATAAAATGAAGAGCATAGAAGAAATGGACAGATTTCTAAATACATATGAATTACCAAAGTTGAATAAAGAAGATATAAAAATTTTAAACACCCCAATTACAAACTGAAATTGAAAACATAATTAAAACTTTACCAACAAAGAAAAGCCCAGGTCCTGATGGCTTCACTGCCAAATTCTACAAAACATTTAGAAGAACTATGACACTACTCTTTAAACTTTTCAGTGAAACTGAAAGAGAAGCAATACTTCCAAATTCATTTCTGGAAGCAAGTATTACTTTGATTCTAAAACTAAGGAAAGAACCAACCAAAAAGAGAACTACAGGCCAATCTCTCTAATGAACATAGATGAAAAATCCTCAGTAAGATACTGGCAACAGAATCCAGAGCCTCATAAAGATCTTACATGCTGACCAAGTCAGAATTATACCAGAGATGCAAGGATGGTTCAACATATGTAAATCAATAAGTGTAATACATTATATTAACTAAATAAAGGACAAAAACCATACGATCCTCTCAATAGATGCAGAAAAAGCACTTGACAAAATTCAACACCCATTCATGATAAAAACCCTACAGAAAATTGGAATAGATGGTCTTTATCTCAACTTGATGAAGGCTATGTGTGAAAAGCCAATGGCCAACATCATACTAAATATTGAAAAACTGGAAACCTTCATGCTAAAATCAGGAATGAGACAAGGATTTCCACTATCATCACTCCTGTTCAATATAGCTTTGGAAACATTAGCCACAGCAATTAGACAAAAGAAAGAAAATAAAAGCAAATAGATTGGAAAGGAAGAATTGACACTGTCATTATTAGCTGATGATATGATCCTCTGCATAGAAGACCCAAAGAACTTCACCAAAAGACTTGTAGACTTGAGTGATGATTCAGTAGAGTAGCAGGATACAAGGTAAATACTTAAAAATCAATTGCCTTCTTGTACACAAATAACAGTCTCACTGAGAATCAAATTAGGGAACAACCCCTTTCCCAATAACATCCAAAAAGTGAAATATCTAGGGATCAATCTAATGAAGGAGACAAAAAAACCTCTACACTGAAAATTATAGCTCTCTAAAAAAGGAGATTGAAGAGGATATATGGAAATGGATAAGTTTCCCTTGTTCCTGGGTAGGAAGAATCAAGATAGTGAAAATGGCCATGCTTCCCAAACTTCTATACAGATTCAATGCAATCCCTAATGAAATATCAACAGTTCATTTCATAGAACTAGAGAAATCAATCCAAAATTTCATTTGGAATCAGAAGAGACCTAGAATAGGAAAAGCAATTCTAGACAACAGAGACATAGCAGGGGGAGTCACAATCCCCAATTTGAAACTATACTACTACTACAAAGCTGCTGTGATCAAAACAGCATGGTAATGGGAAAGAAACACACCCGAATATCAGTGGAATAGATTAGAAGATGCAGAAACATCTGATATACCCCACTACCTCACCTTTGGCAAAGGAGCCAAATACCTTGTCTGGAGGAAAGATAACCTCTTTAATAAATGGTGTTGGAAAAACTGGATTTCAGCTTTTCAAAGATTAAAACTAGACTCATATCTTTCACCATTCACTGAACTGAAGTTCTGGTGGATTAAAGATATAAATATTAAAATAGAAACAGTAAACTTGCTGGAAGATAAGTTAGATAGAACTCTTGAAGATATCAGCATAGAAGACTTTATGAACAAATCTTCAGTGTATGGGAACTAGCACAAAAAATCAACAATTGGGATCTCACCTTTTTAAAAATCTTCTGCACTGCCAGAGAAATCACAAGCAGAGTTAAGAGACAACCCATAATGTGCAAAAAAAAATTTTACCAGCTGTTCCTCAGAAAAAGGTCTACTATCTAGAATACATAAAGAACTCAAAAAAATCAGGCCCCCCAAATATAAACACCCAATTCAAAAATGGTCATCTGAAATGAACAGATATTTCTAAGAAAAAGAAGTAAAAGCATCAAATAATCATGTGAAAAAAATTTTCAACATCACTGGTCATTTGAGAGATGCAGATGAAAACAACACTGAGATTCCATCTCATTCTAGTAAGAATGGCTGACATCAAGAAATCAACCAATAACAAATGATGGCTGGGTTGTGGGGAGAAAGCAACACTTCTCCATTGTTGGTGGGAGTGCAGACCAGTGCAACTACTGTGGAAATCAGTATGAAGATACCTAAAACAACTAGGATTAGAAGTCCCATTTGACCCAGCTATTTCTCTGCTGGTTACCTTCCCAAAAGAATTAAAAGAATCATACCACAGTGATATATGCTCACCAGTGTTTATAGTAGCACAGTTTGTAATAGTTAAAAGTTGGAAACAGGCCAATTTCCCATCAACTGGAGCTGGATAAAGAAGATGTGTTTTTTTAATAAAATGGAATATTACTTGGCCATAAAGAGCAAGAAACTAGACATTTTTAGCTAAGTGGATGCACATTGAGGCCTTACTCTTAAGTGAAATTAATGTTACACATGAGTAAATAAATTCCAAAGAGTTTCTCTGGTGCAAAAATTTTAAAGTGTAAATAAGGATTAAAATGTATAATTGATATGATGTAATAGGAAGAAAAGTCTAACAGTAGAGGAAGTGGGAGGAGTAGGGGGAAAGGTGAAAAGGGAAAAGAAAAAATTTGTGAAAAGGAAAAACATGGAAAAAATGCCTTTGTAAACATGAAAGGATGGAGGTTCAGAGGGTAGGGCTGAGGAATGGGGAAAAATAAGAACCTGATAAGTCATGTACAGGTACAAGATCCCAAGACGAATGCAACTTCATTGTATACCTAATATGTACCAACACATATAATAAAGATAAAAACCATAGATGTCCAACTGAAGAGAGGACAACATGCAACATGGGGGTGTGTGCTCAGAGCCAGTGTCAGCAGCTTTAAGAGCATGTGTGCATGCTAGTGTGTGTGTGTGTGTGTGTGTGTGTGTGTGTGTGTGTGTGTGTGTGTAGGAGGCTGATGCTTAGGAGAGCAAAAGCATTCTAAGAATAATTGCCATAAGTAGTTTAGAATATTTAGTGGCTCCTAGATATTCCTTTGTAACCCTCTTCTTTGGTGGGAGGATCATAAGCTATAATAGGATGAATAACATATGGTTCAAGTTTAAGGAAAATACTTGTTCTTATTTTTATATTACTTTAAGATTTTTAATGGAATATTTTTATTCCATATAGGATGTATATATATTTACAGACAAGTTGCAAAGATTCTACAGTGAGCTCTTTTAGAGGCTTTATCCAGCCTTCCCTACAGTAAACATCTCTTGTAATAGCCATGGTTCAGGCAGCGGCACTAACAAATGAATGCTAGGACAGTGTTCTTGGCTAACAGGCTGCACATGGACATTATCTGCTTTCCCACTTATTTTCTTCTCCTGTTCATGGTCCAATCCAGAAGCTCACAGCACTGCATTTTTTTTTGTGTGTGTGTGTTTTTTTTTTTCTTCTTCTCTGGGACTACCTTAATCTCTCTTTTTGAAGACCTACAGTTTTGAAGACTATTAGGTATTTGTAGATTTTCCTTCCATTTAAACTTGCCTGATTAGATTTTGGTTAGGGATTTTTAAGACATATGTCACAGATGAGGTGTCCTTTTGCTTGCACGATATTCAGGGTTCATGAAGGCAGCATAAATCTATTGCTTGGTTAAAGTGGCTTCTGTCTGGTTTATACAACATAAAATGACTATTTTCTGCTTCCATTCCACATTTTTTAGGAACAAGTCATTAAGCCTAGCCCCCAATCAGAAAGACAGGAATTAAGTTCCCCTTCCTGCTGAAATTATGTGTGTAACACATTATTTAGAATTCTGCTGGAGGGAAGATTCAGGGAGCCTGGATTTAATGGTAAATCAGTTGCTGTGCTTTGGGGGGACAGTAACACAATCTCTGCTTCAGGTTTTTCTTCTACAAAAAGAAAAATCACACAGGTATACCTTCCACGGTTTACTAGTCAGCCTTGTCATTACTGAGACACACCACCTGACACTCACAGCTCAAAGGAGAGGTTTAATGTGGTTTGTAGTTAAGGGGATCCGATCTAGGGTCACCTGACTCCAAGACTAAAATATCATGGTGGACAGGGTGGCGCAGTAGAGCTACTCAGCTCACGGCAGCTGGGGAGGAGAGCAAGGGCAGAGTGCTAGAGAGCTGGGAAGGGACGAAGGAGGGCCAGATATAGAGCCCAAGGTTGTGCCTCTAAAATAAATGAAGACACATCTAGGATTATGTTTCACCAGTGTCCCAAGTGGGCCCCAAAGCCAGTCACACTGATACTCTACCCTAACCACAGCACATAGATACCCAGTTTAAATGCCCTGTGGGAGGCTTATACTTAGGGTGGTTCTGAAATTAGATATGAAAGTTTTGGGCTCTAGTTCTACTGTTTGTTAAGAGTATCACTGCAGTTAAGCATCTTAAACTCTATACCCTTTGGTTTGCCTTGTCTGTGTAACGTACTGAGGTAGCACCCATGAGGCATTTTACATGGAGCTTTGTAAGCTTCAGCTGTTATTTTGACCAGGCTCAGTATATGTTGGTCAGAGTCAGTGTTTACTAGTATCAAAAGAGTCTGTAAAATTATTTGTTTATATCCCTGGAAAATATTTTAGGTCTTTTCCATCCTTCTGTGCAAAGGTGAGCCCTAAAGCAGTAACAGCCTGACCACCAACCCTGAGCATGGCCACTGGGTTCTCCACAATCACGGCTTCAGCAAGTACACAAAGCCCACCCTGAATGTCAGCTGGAGACTTGGATGTGGGTCAGCTCGTCTTCTGGTCTGCGCCCGCATGTCTTCATTCGCCACTCACACATGACGGTCTCCATCATCTGCACAGAAACATCCTCCCAGTGAACATTCAACTCCTGGGCTCACCAGCTGCTCTCCCCTCCTCCATCATAAGCTGTTTACTGCAAAAGAGTAGATGGATGTGAGCCATAGACTTGTGAAAGGCGTAAGTGTCATGATGACCACTATGGGTAGCTAAGGTCACAGAGTGGTTTGATTTCAGACAATGTAGTAGGTATCTGCAGTAGAAGCAGAAAGCTTTGAGTGTGGTTGGCATCTCCTTGTGTGAAGATAATTGGTAATGAAATTGAAGAACATTTACATATAGTCATTGTTTGGTGTCAGCGAGTCCATGGAAAGATTGATGCACACCTCCATATGCCAGTCTGTGTTAGGAAAGAGCTGCACGAGTCAAGTGGAAGGCAGTCAGAAGGTAGCTGTGACCTGGAGAGCTTATCTGCTGGGCTCTAGCCTAGAGAAGTAGCCTGCTGCAGAAAACAGCAACTTGCATGGGGAGATTTGTTGCGGCCTCCCACATAACTAAACAAAATGAGAATTAACACAAGAAAAATGGTTAAGAACCTCCAGCCCTTAAATTGGAATTTAAATTAGTATTTAGTTATATGCTAATAGCAAGAAGTCAAGCAACATAAGAAATAACAGTAAATTGCTCAGCACAACAAATAGAAAGGATATATGAGCATATGGATGTATCCTAAAGGCAATGGCAAAAAATACTTCTGTTAGGACAAAAAGAAAGCAATTAAGTGAAAATCAAAAAATCTTTTAAATGTCCAAACAAGTCTTCCAAGTTAAAAAAAAAAAAAAGAAAAGGAAATAACTGCTACTTAGATCTCCCAATGTTTGGCCTAACTGTACCAATGGTCCTTCTGGATAATTTCTGCTTACATAAATATTTCTCCAAATGCCTTCTTCCCTTGTGTGCTCCTCAAAACTCCTGAATAAATAAACACATTCAACAGAACTGCTTTTAAGGATGAAGAGGAACAATTGCAGGGCTCTGTAGATGGAGGGAAAGAAAGAGCTCTCTTCTTGGCATTCTTAGCAGCTCGTTAGGGCCTGGGAGCCGTGTTATTGAAACCCCAGGGTGACGAGCACTGAGGTGAATCTATTGCCAGGCTGGGTCCTTTAATGAGTACATTGATCAGAGATGAGAAGCAAGAAAGCACAGTCCAGTAACACCTGAATGAATATAAATTTAGCAGCGATTGAAGATCCTCCGCAGTCAACCTGCTCCAAGCTGGCAGTGGCAGGGAGAGGAGAGAAAAGCAATTTTGGTCTTCAGTCTTGATTCTCTTCATGCTGTTGGCAGTTTGTAAGAAGAACAAGTTAAGACTGTTTTACCTGCAAAAAGCAACAGGGATTTCTCAAAGAGTCCTCCCTGGAAGTAATAATTCAGAATGAGTCTACTTGGTCTGATTTTGAATCTGAACATAATCCATTTGTCTGGAAATTAGGCAGGCTCCTCGAGCAGGGAGTGAGCAAGTGACCCAGCAAGGTAAGAGAACGAATGGTAGCAGGTTGGGCAGCTGGCAAGATATTATAGCGGGCTCAGGCCCAGATAGGAGACCTGGGGAAAGAGAGGGCTTGAAACCAGGCCACCTTTCAGATGACTGATTTCATTCTAGAAAGCTGGCCAGTGGAGCGACAAGGCTCACAGTGGAATTCTAGAATCTGGCCTCACCATTGTGTGACCCTGAGGAGAGTCTATATGTCCACTGAATCTGTATGTAGTTCAGTATGTTTGTTATTCAAATCAGACTTAAAGTACTGTACTGGCCAACTCATGGGTCTGTCTGGAGAGTTTGAACAATGTGGCGCACGACCTCATCACAGGGCCTGGAGTGTAACCTGCTCTCCTCAGATGTCACGATCAGCTGTTGGTTCTCAAAGTCGCCTCTCCTACGTGAGGCCCTTCTTGGGTGCCCGGTATTTGGCGCACGCCGTCTCACATACACTCCCCTTGGCAGGTATGGATCATTGTCCTCATGTGCCTGAAGGAGACACTGAGGTTCAGAGAGGCACTAAGGTCCCACAGCACCTTCAAGCCACTGTGGTCTTCACTGAACCGTCCTGCCTGAGAAGCTAGTGTAGTGCCGAGCACTGAGGAGGACCTCAGTGAAAGTGAGGGCGTCCTGAGGACCCAAACTCCCCTCAGCAGCTCTCCACCCTCAACCCTTCCCTTCTATCCTGCCCTGCAGTCTGCCCCTTGTCCCATCACACAGTAAAGCTCCTCATTTTCCCTTTCTCTTCTTCCTCTCGCCTTAGCCTTAACCCCTTAGGATTTCTGCAGGCTCTTTAGAAGTATTTTTGACACAAACAATAGTGTGACTCTGGTCCTTTTAAGAGGCATCAGCACCCCCACCAGTGACCCAGTGACTCATTTTGATCATCATCTCTAAGCCATTCACTCTGCAAGCCTGGATTTGACAGACCTCACTGCGCCACGAAATCTAATACTATTTTTATGCCTTTTAATCTATCTTTTAACAGCCTCCTTGTGTGCAACTGCAGGGCCTGGATTCACGGAAAGCACGTTCAGAGCACAGCAAGGACAGAGTCAGCCTGTCTTAAACAAAGGCTTGGGGAGCCCAGTCTGGGGCCCTTCTCCATCCTCCACTCCTCTAATGCTCTCCCCAGCACTGCCTTTTATTCCAGCCTCAGCGGGAGCTCACCCAGCTGT
The DNA here is from genome assembly GCF_012274545.1 of Fukomys damarensis. Lineage (NCBI taxonomy): Eukaryota > Metazoa > Chordata > Mammalia > Rodentia > Bathyergidae > Fukomys > Fukomys damarensis. The sequence goes on from NW_022900917.1 coordinate 75,811,081, forward strand.
CTGCAAGAGCCACTACTGGTTTCTTCCATCTTAATAATAACTGCCCTGCTCTTAGAAGCAGGCGGTTGTCAAAATGTTTCCAGAGTGCCAGAGTTGCTCAATCAAGTCACTGTTATGCAAGGTCATGGAAGAAAATGAACATTCAGGATGAAGGGACAAGTGCCACTTCCTCTCCAGGCCGTCCAAAGTACTCAAGGCTAGCAGGGTTCTCTGCTTCTCTTCTGGGTTCCTGGAGGACTTGGGTCCTATCACTGGGTACTTAGGGTACCAAGACTCTCTCCGGGGGATTTACCGGAAGTGCAGCCTGCTGTTCTTTCACTGTCTTTCTTTTGGACTTTGACCTAAGTTCCTTTGTTTAGTTAGGAGTTTAGCCTGGAGACTAAACAGCCTGATCCTAACACTTACTTCTGCTCTCTCCATATCCACGTCAAGGGATAACACAGAGAAGAATGGTCATCTACAGGAAATGAGCTCTTTTTATTACAATGTTAAGCAAACTTTATCAGAGGCCATTGGTTTGCACTGAGCTCCAGCAATAGGCTCAACAGATCCCTCCAGAATGGAATTACTCCTGCTAACCTTTCATGTTAGGAAGCCAGTACTATACTAAGTTGTTTATCTGATCCTCAAGAAGTCAGGAGAGAGGAAGGGAGAAGAGAGATAAAGCCAAATTCCCATTCAGGCCAGCATTAGCCAGCAAAATAAAGAAATCTGTGTCGCTTTAACCTTTGTAGGGAAAATACCTTCATAATCAGCCTTTTGTTTTCTGTCTCTGCTTTCTCCTCCCCATTTCTGTCTATACAGCCAGTCTTCTAGCCTAAGCTCACACGGACACTCACCCTATATTGTAGTATGAGGTTTTGCTCCATTCTAGAATTGAAAATAAGTCATTTTATTATCATTTGTCTTTTGTTCAATAGGGTATCTGGGTCAGTAGCTCATATCCTTACTTCTGGGATCACTGGGGAAATGAGGTAGAGAATGAGGTTCCCCTAGGTATGGTCCTTCTTTACCTGAGGCCTTAACTATGGAGCTCACATGCTATGGCCAGGCTCCAAAAGAATCCTGAGACCCTTAAAGCACCATCGAGTATATGAAGGCCAAAAGATGGGCTCTTCCCAGTAATTTGGGAGACTGTCAGAAGTACTCCCTTCTCCTATAGGAACAATTAGAATAAGACACACCGGGAATAAGTGAAGCTTGGACAGAAAATGTTGAAGGGCTCACCTCACATCTCAGCTGTCAGGAGTGGCCAGGGCTTCCAAGGTCTCAAGTCACTTTTTTACTGAGTGGGAAGAATAGCAGTCACTGCTGGTGGGGGAGTGGCTGGAGCTCAGGAGTCCCTCTACTCTAGCTCTTCCATCCTGGAAGGCTATGGGGACATTCCTTGACTGAGGATTAGGATGCAGCCACTTCACTGTGAGGAAAGAGCTATGATCTCCTGTGTCTTTCTTAGCCTTTCACTCTCAAAATAAAATGTCTCTTTGAGGACAGGGATATCTATGAGGACTTTGAAGGGGTCTGCTTTCTTATCAAGCTTCTCCTTCAGCAGAGGGTTCTATAAACAGATTCACTTTTTTGCAGGTCATAAAGCAATAGAATTCCCTTCTATCTACTGGTTCTTCCCTTGTTGCCCAAGTCAAGCCAAGTAATACAAAATAACGTTAAGCTAAATAAAGAGAAGTAGAACAGATGTGTTTCAAGTGATGGTTTTCTTTTGGTGCAGGGACTTCTTGTCCATTGAAACAAAGACTTAGGTAGTGGAAGAAGACAGGCTAGCCATTGCCATTAAATTCCCCATTCAAAGAGCTACAGAAATTGAGTCGCCATGGACAGGGCCTGGCTCAGAAGAAAGCCTGGGCCTTGCACCTCAGGCTGACTTGGAGAGGGGCACTTTTTAGGGCTATATCCCCAAGTCTCAAGGCTGGGAGAGGAAGTTCTTTTTACATAAAAGGTAGAGGCCAAACTGTGACATGTACGAGAATTCCCATTTCCTACGGTCCCTGCCACTTAGTCAATGGGCTCCTGAACATCAATATCTTCCTTCTCTGAGTATAGTCAGACTTGGGAAGAAGAGACATCTGAGCTGACTGCAAAGGTTTTGGCAGGTGCTCAGGCCCCATGGTGCAAAGATCCTCCAGAGCAGAAGGAATCACACAGACAGAGCCCAAATGTACCCAGTGTCATTGAGAATCTCAAGCTATAATTGATTACAGGTAGCTAGGGTTCATGACTCAGGTGAAATTGGACAGGAGATAAGTCTAGAAGGGTACCCTGAGACCAGACCACCTAAGTCCTTACATGTCACTCCATGTATTTTTTTTTCTGAAGGCATTTGGAAGCTACCAATGGTTTAATGGACTTTGGGCTATAATAAAGTAAAAAGGATTGAACATATCCCTTCACATTACTCAGCCAAAGGACTGGAAAAAGTATATGAAATAAGTTTTCACACATTGGAAAGAAGCAGTGTAGGACCAGAGTCCTCAGTGTAGGGAAAAAGTCACTCAGGAGGCCATCTCTGTGATGCTCCTATCTATTGTCTGAGAGAATTTTGCAGCTGCAGTGCAGCAAGGGGGAACCCAAGTGATTCCAGGGATTTAGGAATAAGACTGAAAATTTGGAGAGACCACCATTGCTGGGATTCTCTGGGCTGTATTCCAGGAAGGAAAGAGCTCAAGAAAAAGAGCTTCAGATTTTTATAGAGGAGTCCTCTTCTGTCTAAAACTGAGAACTAATCACTTCATACATTGAGGAAAACTACCTAATAACAAAGAAAAAATACCTGTAAAGTGTAGACAGAAAGGTTTCTGGAGCCATATAAGACTAGAGGTCATTCACCTTCTAAACTGTCATTATAAGGCACCCCATAATACACAGAGGATCAGATTGAGTACTCTGAAGGGTGTTGTCTCATTGAAGAGATAAATTAGTCTTGCCCAGTGATGTTCAGAGATATGACTTGATAAAGTGTACGTGCTCTCAAGCACTCAAGAGAAAAATCTCAAGAATACGTATAGAAATAGAGAAAAGTACTGAATCCAACTAAAGTCATCAATGGCTAGCACCCTGATAAAAGAAGGACTAGACACTCAAAGAAGAAAAAAATCCATATGAAGATAACAAATATCAATCAAAAGAAATGCATAAATGAAATGACAAAGATGATCTGATTAGCAGCCAAAAAAAAAATCAAAGCAACTATAAATATATGTCATATTTCAAGAAAATAGAGTAAAGGATGTTAAGAGATATGATAAACATGAAAGAGAGATTCCAATCAAATTTATAGAGATAAGAACACCTGACATGTAAAACACACTGGGTGGTACAGACAGCAGATTAGATGTTACAGAAGAAAAGATTAGTAAATTTGAAGACATTCAGTAGGAATTATCCAAAGTGAAACAGAGAAAAAGACTGAGCTGTGGAAGAATTTCACAGGCCTGGTATAGATGTAACTGGAGTCCCAGAAAAAGGAGAGGCAATATTTTTTAAAGAAATGTTCAGATTTTTTTTCCAAACTTAAGGAAATCTATAAAATCCTAGGCCTAAGGAGTTCGGAGAACTCCAAACAGAAGGAATTTGAAGAAATCCACACAAGGGCTTGAGAGAGGCCAGGGTACATTGTGACCAGTTTTCTTGAAAGAAATAATGAAGAGAATATTATGAAATTATCCAGAGGAAATATGTATTGTACTGGAAAGCAAAGTTAAGAAAGACAACAACCTTCTTGTTGGAGCCAGTGCAAACCAGAAGACAGAGGGGTAATATCATTAAATAATCGAGGGGAGAAACAGCTATGTAAACCTGTATCTCTATACCCTGTAAAAATACCTTTCAAAAATAAAGGTGAAATGAAGACAAATTGGAGGAAAGATCTATTATGTATGTACTGTAGAACAATCCCCCTGCTGGCAATGTGCGGGTGGATTGTCAGGGGAGCGCCAGGGTAGGATGATAATTTAGTTATCCAAATATCAGACGACAAAAGCTTAACTTAAGGCAGCTATTACAGGAATAAAAGAAAGAATGAACCAATGCCTTAGTGACTCTTGTCTGCCTAGGAATGATGTGCAGTTCCTTCCAAGCCCACTTTGCACTGCAGGAATGGTCTCCTTGCCTCCTCTGATTCCTTGGGACCCTGGGCAAGCCCACTCATGGCACTGAGAAAACCTTTCAGTTTAGCCACTTTCTTGGGCTTTGACTCTTGTTATATTGCTCCACGGTGCTATGCACTGGCTTCATTTTGAAACAACATTCCAAATGCATTTATATGTAACAGTACAGCTGAAATGATCTGAAATACAAGAGTGTTCTTTGAAGCCTTGATCCTTCAGTAAAGAGAGAGTAAACGAACATACTCCCTAACCCTTCTAGTCTCTGTGTTTTACTCCTCTGGACAAATTGAATTGACAGAAAAAAATGGAATTGAACACTAGAATAGGGTTAAAAATAAGCAAATTCTAATATATAAATTAATTTTTCATTTTGTAGTAAATATTTCAGAATGAAGTAAGCCATGACTTTTCAACAGTTAAAAACTCCAAATATTTTGGTAACAAACATAAACAGTGCTGAATTAAAATCTGTAAGTTACAGCAGCAATTTGAGTTATTCTTCCTGGACTAAGGAAGGCTATTAATCAATACACTAATTTACCTATTCAGAAGAAAGTGTTTATAAGTAATACCAGTAATCCACTTATCCCTCCGGCTCCTGATCAGACACCATCATGGCTTTCCCTAATTCCTCTAAGTAGAGGAAAGGCTTATTTGTTTCTATCCTACTATGCACATGACTAGGATTTTCCTCAGTGTGGAATACTTTTCTCCAATCTCTTAGTAAAGCTACACATGACTAGGATTTTCCTCAGTGTGGAATACTTTTCTCCAATCTCTTAGTAAGCTACTGCTTATTTGATTTTAGCTTAGAAGTCCCTTCTTCCAAGAAGCTTTCCCTCAATTCTCATACCCGTCAATGTCCCTTCTTTTTGATCTAATGACTCCACACACTTCCCCTACTTTAGCCCTTATTTAACTTTATAATTCCTCTATATGTGTCTGTCCCCTCTCTCCAGGCTATAGATCAATAAAGTAGGAGGCGGTATCATGTTCACATGGATCTATGAAAATTCCCAGCCCATAGCATTTGCACTTTTGAATATGCCCACAAGTCTAGTCATCTTAGATTCTCAATTCTTAACATGCACAGTACTCAGCATGCAACAGATTTTTTAGCAAATAAATACTGGTCAGACTGAACTGAAGAAATGTCCTTGTCCATGGCATCTGCTGAGGGGCATAGATGCCTAAGCAGATGACCATGCAAGGAAGAATGTGCTAAACACTAATGGAATCATTCATTCTAATAGGAAACAATGGGGCTACATAGAAGACTAGAATTTTAAGCAAATGGACATGCTAGTCTAAGAGGGAACTCCAGGCCAACCGGGGACCCAGTGTGAGTTACCGGGGAATGAGCTCTGAGCACCGGGGTAGTCCTAGGTGATCACAGCACAGACTGAACAATGCCCAGGGATAGGCCTGGGTGAGGGGCTGGGTTAGAAGAGGGACTGGGGCAGATCTTATTTTACCTCTCCCTTTGCCAAGGGAGTTGTCTAGGTGAGTAGGGAAGAGAACACTTGAAATGAATAGATTTAGTGTCATTATTTGTATGGAATGCTGTATATTTTCTTTCATTTGGTGAAGAAATCTTATGAGAGCACATATATTATACATAAGGCTAAATGAGGCCCAGAAATTTGAAATAAGCAGCCCGTGTTGACCCAGTTAGGCAGTATGAGAACCAGAATTTGAGTCAGACATATCTGAATGAGGGACCTTGTCATAGCCACTTTCCTCATCGCTGGGGCAAATACATGCCAGCCCCAATTTAAAGGAAGAGAAGTATATTTGGACTCATAGTTCTGGTCCATGTCTGCAAGTCCCCAGAGCAGAATGGAATAGCGCATGGGCATAGCAGAGGAAAAGCTGCTCATGTCCTGGTGGTCAGGAGCAGAGAGAGAGAAAGAAGGAGCCAGGGAGGGAGACCAGCTTTCTAGGTCATCCCCATAATGACCCATCTCTTCCTATCATGCCCCACCTCCTAATAGCAAGTCAGCTATATCACCCCCATGACTTAATCACCTCTGCAAGCCACATGTGAGGAGAACATGAGAGCTCTGGGGGACATTCTCAATATAAATCATAATAGTCCATACACTCCATTACATTACTCTTACTCCCTGGCACAAAACACAATCACTGCTTCACTCCACTTATCTCTCTTGATGGTATTGTACACGATTTTTGTTTGCATCAATCAATAATATTTTATAGAATTGTGACTATGTAAACATTGGTCCCTGCTAGGCTGGAGAGTGTACACATATGTAAACTATCTCCCTGGAATTTTTGTTTTACCTGGAATTCATTACCTTCATTTCTTATTGCATGCTTTGTGTGGGCTGACTGTTGTCCTCTTCAAGGTTCCCACCTTCTGACATGTGCTCTCAAATACTGAGCCACATTTATGAGATGTTAGCATTATTTTTACATTATTGGAAACCTACTTTGTTCACCACTACCTCTTTTTCTTTCCGTCTAGCTAGATCATGTTCTCGTCCGTTCACACATGGCCATGCCGGACCTGCCCTTGGTAGAGTTACTCTCCACAGTTGGGTCCCCTCCCTCTTGGAATTCTGAGTCTTCCTCTTTTATTCTTTCATTCACTAAGTGCCTTCTCTTGCACTTGTTCTGAGAAAGGACATGTAGAAGGTCATTTTCATTTATTTCTGTTATCATTATTTTTTTAGTCTTGGCAAGTCTGGAACTGCTTTCATTTTCTATAGAAGAGACTGAGAATATATTTCTACTTCGGGAAACACACTGGATTGGATCACCCAATAGCCACTTTGCCCTCCCTTTTTATGTTTTTCTGTCATTCCAAGTCTGGGAAATTAAAAATGCATTTCATAGGCTTCCAGCCATGATGCAGCGACTGGTACTGGATCATCCCCTCTGCTGGAAACAAATATAAAAATACCCAGATAACTGTTTCAGGCAGTGGGTAACAGCCAACACAACGCTACAGTCCTTGAGCAAAGAGAAACTCCAGAAGAGACTCATGATTATCAGCTTTATTCCTGCAGCCATCTCCTGACTGTGGCACCGTGAGTGAACTGGAGCCCAAGAATAGAACATGGCCCCACTGGGCTGAGGAAATGGAGATGAGAGTTCAGGGTTCAAGGAAGTTGGTCACTGGAAAACAGAAACCCATGGAGACAGACATTTTCTTAAATGACATTGTGGTTGAGGTTTAGCTGTCCATGTAGAAGGTTAAGACATTCAAGCTTTACAACATGGCAGCTGATAAGATGCCAAGAATAGAACTCAGGTACCAGAGGCCAAGAAGTACCCTGGGAAGGGAAGTGCCAGGAATTGGAGCTCTTCCCTGATGGTGATAAATCTCAGTGCATCACGAACATGCATAGCATCTGGCTAACACCCCACTAAGTCCATGTCTTCAGAATAAGGACAATGACAAGGGCCTGGCCTAATTACTGCCACACAAAAGATAGTTGGAATAGAATAAATTTAAAGTTTGATCACAAAAGTTAACAGGGGTTGAAAAATAGCTTAGTTTTCCACAGAGTTGAGTGATTGAAGTATTAACCCAAACCTTTGCATCACATGAAAGTCAGAATTTTTATAATATCATTTCTACAATGCCCAGCATTCAATATAAATTGCACTAGACATATGGAGAAGTATGAACATGTGATCCACAGTATAAACAAAACCCAGAAGCCAACAGAAAATAAAATTCAAGATAATGTGCAAGATGCACTTAGCAAAGTCTTTAAAATTATTCTTATAGATATATTATAATAAAGGAAAATTTGAAATTTCCTGAGTGATGGAAAATTTCAATAGAAAATATAAATTATGAAATTAAATAGACATTCTATATCTAAAGAGCAATAACAGAAATGAAAAGGCAATTGCATAGTTTTAATAGCAGATTGGAGGCAGCAGAAAGAAGATTAAATGAACTTGATGATAGGTCAATAGGAGTCACCCTATTTGAAGAAATAAGAAAAAAAAATGATTGAAGAACTCTTAAAGAGCCTCATGTACCCATATAAAAACACGAAATAACCTATAACACAAAAGGAAACCTAATGCAAAAGAAGAAAAAAAATTAAGAAATTATGGCTGCCTCTACCCCAAATTTGATGATTCAAAATCCAAGAAATAAGTAAAAATCTAAAATAGATACATGTAAGATGTATCATATCTAGTGGTATTACAATCAAATGGATGAAAGCCAGAGACAAGGAGAATGCCTTAAAGATATCAGAGCCACACAGGAGACAATCATAAGGTTACTGATGACTTGTTAGCACAAACAACAGAGGTTAGAAGACAATGACATTACATCTTTGAAGTGCTAAATAAGAAAAACTAACAAACCAAATTGTTTATACTAAAGACTGTGTACAACAAATATATCCTTTCCCATAAAGGTAAAACAAAAGAATTTTCAGTTCTATTCCACCTCTGAGACTTACTCTCTGTATCAGAAAAGCCAAAGCAAGTCCCCTGGAAATGGTGTCAGATAAGAATTTGGATCTGCAGAGGAAATGACTGTTCACCAGAGAAAGCTGAGAAAGGCCGTGAAGGTTAGTAAACACAATATGCATTGGGGAGTCATAGGGACATGACCTAGAGGACTGTTTTATACTTGCCTTATTGTTCTCTACGTTTTCTCCTGTTCTCTGCTTCCTGGGTGCCGTTAGTTGGGTAGCTTTCTCTCATGCTGTGCCTTCCAACATGATATTTCTGCCTTTGAGCTAGTTTACCATGGACTGAAATCTCTGAAACTGTGAGCCACAATAAATTTTTTCTCCTCTAAGTTGTGTATGTCAAGTATTTTGTCTCATTAACAGAAAGGCAACTAACATAGTAGGTAAACATAATATCTTCTTTCCTTTTATAACTCACATGAAGAAAACTGGCTGTTTGAAGCACAAAAACATTAAACTGTGAAGTATATCATGCAGGTTAAAGACATTACATCCACTTTTTAAATGGCCTGAATTTAATCAATCAGTAACAATCAGACATATCCTGACGTTTATCCTAGAAAACAACTAGCATGAAATCTTCAGAAAGAGAAATATTTTCTTGTATCATTTTTTGGAGGGAGTACTGGTGATCAAACTCAGGACCTCGTGCTTGTGAGGCAGGCTCAGCCACTGAGCTACATCTCCAGCCCTCAGGAAGTGAAATATTTTCAAAATACCAAAATGGCAGGAGAACTATTTTAGTTCTCTTAAAAAGATATGACAACTGAACATAGTTCATGTTCCTCATCTTTATCATGTCTCTAATATACATGGAGATTCACATAGACAGACACAAGCACACATCCAGGAAAACAAGACTAAATTAGAAAGATCAGGAGTTCAATTTGAATATGGACATGTTAGATAATATTTTTGTCTCAAAATTCTCCAGTATGGTCATTGTACTGTGATTATGTATGAAAATGTTAGAGCTTTTAGGAGACACAACTTGTAGTAATTAGTGGCTACATGCAATGGGGATTATAACTTAGGTCCAAATGTTTAGCGAAAAAGAAAAAGAAAACTATTAGTATTTGCTTGGGTAGCCATGGAAGTGCATGGTTCTAATTTCCCTTTAGAAAAGAATTTACCAGGCAGTTGCAAAGAATGTGGTCACCAGCAGATTTTTACTGGATAGATCTTTTAATATCCACTGTTATTCAAGGTTTGTTTTTTTTAAAAAATATATTTCCCTTATGGACATTTTCTAATATTTTCTTTATCACTTGCAGCTGTGAGACTTCATGATTAACCATTTTAATGCATGATATTGGTTGATTAGTGGGCCATTTGCTTTATTATACTATTTAGTATAAATTTACAGCCTTCGGGGCCAGGACATTTATCCGCCTTGTGCCTCTGCTAATTGCCCCTTATTTTATTCTGTTAAACATATGTTAAATGTCTTGGATGAATCTTCTAAATTTTGAAAAATGTTCACTTTTTAAAATTACACTTTCTGAAAGATTTCCCCATTAGCTTCCAGGCTTTCTACATTTGCCTTATATTTAAATTTTTTATCTTTCATTTTTTAATTTCTGAAAACTTTTTTGTCTCCCCTTTGGTTACCACTTACTCTTTTTGACAGACGTCATACCATCTTGTATTCCTTTGGAGACAAAAATGAATCGTAGAAAAGAATTGTCCCCCCGGGACTTCTTCAGCTTTCCAAGTTACTTTCCTTTTCCTTTGCTTTATCTGACTGTCTTTCCCCTTTTGTAAAACTCCTCCCGTGGCTTGTGATCCATGGTTGCCAAGTCCCAGAGTGAGTCATCAACAAGATGACTTAGCTGTCTGTATGTGGTTAGGAATTGTTGTACTGGGTCTCAGGCAGATGCGTGTGAGTTGACTTTCTTGCTAAGTGATGCTGAAATGCCAGTGCCTGACAGTTGTTAGTTTCTTATTAACGGGACAGAGTAGCAGGATCCTAACATCTCTGCACCACAGTTTGCACATGGGAAACATGGGAATACTATGTCTACTACCGTTTGCCTTTTAGAATGAGCAGGAATGAGATAATAAATGTACAAAGCTCGAAACAGTGCTTGGTACAGAGAAAGCTCTATGTTAAAAATTGTCATCATCACCACCACCACCACCACCATCGTCATTTTTCTGGTAGTGCTTTCCTCCCTGGGAAAAACCTCCAGTGTACTCGAGTTGGTATAGATTTAGCTGCTGCTGTTGTGAGCATCTGGCAGGGAAGGGGCTGGTGACCTCCCCATATCCCCTCCATCCCATTTGGTTCTGTCCTCCTTTCCACCAGGCCTGGTGTTCCAGGACCCAGGAATTCTTGTGTGTGCAGGTGTGCCTGCGCCTGCATGGCGGGATGCCCAGGTTTAAGGGGCCAGGAGGGCACCAGGCCGTGCCTACCCTCCCTGCCTCCATTCCCTACGCTGCCCACCTCTTTGCCCTAGGTATCTGGCCTTCAGCAAGAGGTGCCTTTCCAAGGCTCAGCAGGGCTCTGATTCATTTCTCTGTTCTGCTCCACTGCTGGCATATCTGTTTTTCTGCTTTTGATCTCACTGTCTCTTCTGTAACTTGAAGTGAACAATAATCTTATTTCATAGAAATCCTGGAAGAATGAAAGGAGGTAGCACAGGCGAGGAGTCTGCATGGAGCTGGCATGCAGATCATCGATGATAAATGGGGTCTACTTCCCTTTCTTCCCTCCCACCGTCTGCACATTGCCCTCTTCTCCTCCTTCTTCCCCCCTTCTTTCCACTCTTCATCCCCAGCATTATGCATTCATACATTTCAACCACCTCAGGCTGCTTTCAGGACCGCAGTTTGTAATCACTGCAGCTTGGTGTGTAATGTTGGTGGCAAATTTATTTCCTCTCACATTTTTTGTAAGTGTTGCTAATGCAGAATGAACGCCTCAAATCACTCAGAAGCAAACAAATGAGACGGAAAGCCCGCCGGTAATAAGCCTGCATTGTGAGTGAGGCATGTGAATTCTTTTTCTTTTTAAAAAAATCTGTCTCTTCTTTGTCTTAAACTGTGCAGGCGAGGAGAGGCTCTCAGGGGAGATGTAACTTGGCTTCCGGGACTCTCAGGTCTTGCCGAGGGGGCCTGGACCTGAGCTGAGGGGAAGATGGGGTGTGGAGCCTGGACCTTAATTAATCAAGGGTCCCGTTTCACACAGGATCGCAGAGCTGCAAGGGAAGTAGAGAAGACCCAACTAATCTGACTCTCGCAGTGCAGGGAGCAGGACCCAGACCCAGACCCAGGGTTGATGGCTCTCAAGGCAAAGCCAGGTAATGTCTGAGTCTGGATCAGAACATGCATCTTCCCTGACCAGGATTTCTCACATGTTCAAGAAGAGCCCAATTTCCGTCCTCTCCTCTTCCAGATCTCCAGCCTGCCACTAGCCTAGCAGCCAGTTGATAGGTTTTGGTGATGTTTTTATTTCTAGTTAATTCATTCTATAAATATTTTTGGTGCCCTTCATGAAGACACAGAGTAGTGGAGTCCTGCCTCGGCCTCCGTGCTGCTTACAGGGGTTGGAAGGTGGACCTGGATGGGCACCCTCAGCTCTGTGGCTAAGACAGACACTGGTAGGCTGGGGCATGGGAGGAACACGATGTCTACACCTGCCTGGGGGGCTTTTGAGAGCTGCTCGCCCTGACATTTAAGGAGAGAAGAGAAAGAGCTTGTCTAGGATGAGTCCACAGACAGGACACCTCCCAAATGGCTGGACCAGGTGTGAGAAGAGTCTGGTATCACCGTGTAGCTGGGATTCGAAGCCGAGTTAACAATAATCTTATTTCATAGAAATCCTGGAAGAATGAAAGGAGGGCAGCAGGGCAAGAAATCTGGCATGGAGCTGGTATGCAGATCATTGACAATAAATGAGGTCTACTTCCCTTCCTCCCTCTGTCTCACCTCTGCCCATCTTCCCTTCCTCTCCTCCCTTCTTCCCTGCTTCTTTTCATTCTTCCCCTCCAGCATTATCCTGTCATACATTTCAGTCATCTCAGGCTGCTTTCCGGGCCTCAGTTTGTAATCCCTGCAGTGTGGTGTGCAATGAGCAGGTCTGCAGGCTGAGCTCTCCTCTGTTAGCCACACGGCCTCTTGGGGTCAGGGCTGTGCTGGAGGGACCGTGGTGCTGCTTCTCCTCAGGGTGAGATGAGGCCGGGACAAAGAACTTAAGCCCCTCCACCGTGAGGACTTCCTGTTCCACAAAACGCAGAGCTCTCCTTCCCCAGTACCCATAGCCCTTCACTCCACAGCAGTATTCTGGGATTGGCCAGAGGTACCTGGTCCAGGGCCTAAGGTCCAGCATCTCGCCATCATCCTGCTCGGCCTTCTCTGGAGGGCCTTGCCAGGGCAGTGACAGGAGAAATGCTTGTGGAGAGCAAGCTCTTTTGGGAGGGTGACTCTGGGGCCAGCCGAGGGTCTTTGTACACCTGCAGTCCTGACCCCTTAGCCACACAGCGACAATTACAGCCTCCCGCTGATAGGTGGTACCCATGAGGCCAGGTAACCTGAAAATCCCTAATCTATCTTCTAGGTCTGCATCTGCTGAATACTCACGGCCTTCACACACAAGTGGATTTTTTTCACCCAGACTCTAAGCTGAGGAAACAGAGGCGCAGAGAATTCAAGAAAACTTCCCAAGTTCACGGAGTCAGTGAGCTGGAGTCAAGACACAAACCCGGGTCTGTCTGACTCTTCCAGAGATGGGAATGAGGTGGAAGTTCACTCTGAAGATTTCAGATAATTTCTCCAGCATCACGTACAGCCAAAAGAAGAGAAAACAAACTTTGTGAACAAAAATGGCCCTGGGATTTCACAGGGATCACTGTAAAACCCCAAATTCAGGCTCAAAAACCCCATTGGCTTAAAAATAGACGGGAGTGAACTGGCTCAGAGATGGGTCATGTGTCCAGTGTCTGAGGCTTTATTTGGGCACATGATAGTGTGACTGAGATCCTCAGAGGAGGCTTGGAGCACCATTGTGCAGTCTTCTGCCAGGTCCTCTCTGCAGATGCTGCAGTTCAGAGATCTTGAGCTGGATCAGGGTGCCTGTGATCACATGAGGTCCCTAACTTGGGGAAGCGAAACTACTCTGCCGTTTGTTGTAATGGTAAAATTTGCACGGCTGGGTCATATACAGAGAAAAGAGATTTTATGTAGCTCACAGTTTGGGAGGTTCAAAAGCACATCACCAAAAGCTGCGTGGCTCTGGTAAGTTGCCCATAGCTGCAACATGTAGCAGACGACATCTTGGCTATAGAGCCATGGGAAGAAGAGGCCAGATTTTTGCTTTTATACAGACTCTTTGGCTAAAGCTAACCAGGTCCCAGGGAAAATATACTCCTTCTGAGGGCATCTCCCCTCCTCTCCCACCCAAGACCCAACAAGCCCCCACTGGGCCTCGCTCATAAAGGTCCCAGTCCACTCACATCATCACACTGAGAACCCAGAACCCAGCACGAAAGCCCATGCGGGACAAACCACATCCAAACCATCACAGGTGCTTATCTCAGAAACTGCAGAGGCAATTCCTGCCCTGGATAGGCTGGCAGGTTAAGTGAAGCCCAGAGAGAGAACGTGACTGTCAAGCAGGCACAACGTACACCGACAGCAGGACCAGGGTCTCTGCCTGTGAGGATTTAAGAGTCACAATGACTATGCAGAAGGCACCCTCCTGGACACTTGGATTCTGAAGTACATGAGGCACAGCTTCTATGTGAATAAGGAGCTTAGAATTCTCCACTCAGTGTCTCTTGGCACAAGCCAAGGCCTCTATTTACAAAGTAGGGTGGGCATTGTTGGGCAGGGGAGGATTGGAATGGCCTCCTTCATGTGGGCCTGTGCGAGCCATAGGCATTTATGACAGGAATCATGGATTTGCAGGAACAGAGCCTTGAGTGCAATCTCAATGGAATAAGGCCCACACCTCCCTTTCACCTTTCTCTTATTTAAGATTGTGAAAGACTCCTGTTATCACATAAAGCTGTTCCTGGAAGCCTGAAGTGAAGAACGGGGCAAGGAGAAGTGGGAAGAAGGAATGGGCTTTGACATGAAGGTCAGGGCAGAGATGCTGTCAGAACCTTGCACTCACAGGAAGACCAAGAAGAGATCTGTAGACATAGGCAACGAGCAACCCAACCAGGAGGTGAGGCAAAGCTTGGTAGCACTAATTCTAAGGGAGGGCAATTAGGAAGGGGCAGGTGTTGTAACCAAGTTCCTTTTTTTGTGCTAGGATAATTTTTCTCCAACTGCCACTCAGCAAACTTACTTCTGCATCAGAAAACTTCCCATTTGGGGAAGTTTAAGTTCTACCCTCCAGTTGCCAAACACAGACTCTTACTTAGAAGTAGATCTACTGAGTAATCAATAGTGGAGGGTTTTGCATCTTGGCAGAGTAACACAAAAACCTTCAAAAGCTGTTGATTTCATTTATTCTAGAAGCAACCTCTTGGTAGCTGAGAACCTTTAAGGATTACAAGAAACAAAATGGAACACTTCACTTATTTGAAAAATAGAATCAAAGGCATAAAAGTTGATTTTGGGTTTGACTTCCTTCTAGCTTCTCTTAAGCTGAGCCCTTGTGATGTTTGCTCCATTATCTACACATGCTTTGAACTTACGGTAGCAAAACGGTTGCAGTAGCTCCTGCCTGCATCATCTTAGGACAGTGGTGGTGAACCTATGGCATGTGTGCTGCAGTGGGCACGCAGTGCCTTATCTGTCAGCAGGATGACAGTTGTGTTTTCTAAACTCAAACCTCAGTATTCAGGTTGAATTTCAGTGTGGGCACTTTGTAATAAATAAGCTGGTTTAGGGTTGCAATTTGAGTGCTCGGTCTCTGAAAGTTTCTCCATCCCTATCCTAGTATCATGAGTGGGGGAGTAGAGCAGGTACAGCATTAATGGTGAGTTCAGCATTTCCAGCGGGGTCACCTGCTCTTTCCTGAACCCATCCCTGAGGCTAGTTCCTTAGACCAGGGTCTTGTGCTTCAACTCAGCATGTGGGCTAAGTCAACACTGCTAGAATCAGGGACAGAGAAGGCAGAGGATGGGAGGGTCCAACCTCAGTGGTTGGAGGCTATCTCCATTATTAATGTGGAAGGGTGACAACTGCTGACCAAAAAGCCGCTGTCTTTCCCCACATGCCCCTTCTCCTTCTCAGTTAGCTGTGGTCAATTGTGCTTTCCAATTCCAGTCCCGAAGTATTCATTTTTTGTTGAAAGACAGCCAAGGTCAGTTTCCATTGCTTGTACTCACTGAACCCTGGGACTGAACCCACGGGGCCACCTGCCTCCCTTGGGACTGCCTGGGAAGGTAATGAGTGGGTTAGAGGAGAAGACAGGAGAGTCTGCTCTGCCACAGAGTACAGTGCCTGCACTGGGATCACAGTGGAGTGTGCTTTGCCATGTGCTGAACCAGGAAGCAAGACACTTAACCCTCGTTCTGCCCTAGCCTGCTGGATGACACCAAGAAACCCACTGGTCTCTGAGCCTCATTTTCCACATGCTTGCAGCTATAGCACAGCCACTGACATGGGCTTCCAGGGCTGAAGTGGGTACTTGTGGTGCCCGACCCTCCTCCAGGGCAGAGCCATGTCTCCCAGATGCTGGGAGTATGGGCAGTTCTGGCTCCCTAGACTTGGAGAGAATGTCCTCTTAGGGCCCTCCTCCCATGCTGAGGAGCAGCCAGCTGGTGTCTGGGCCTACAAACACAGTACCTGCCCCAGCCTTAAGGCAGGACAAGTCTGCAGGGCCATATCTGGCCCAGAACTCTGAGAGGGCTCCACAGAAGCCTTTCCTTCAACTGCACTGCAGCCCAATATCTCCGCAAGAACCTGTCCACTCTTTTTGGTGCTGACTGCCCTAGGGGCATTCCCCACCATCCCCAGAATGCCAGTCGGTCTCCATCTCAGAGTTGTCATTCTGAGAATCTTGACCAACACCCCAGAGATCTGCTGCTCTGTGATCAACATCTTACAACCCTCCACTTACCTTGCTCTAGCTGCATGGTGCTCTGCTCTCCCAGAAACTCACCAGTTTCATATCTCGGGGCCTTTTTGTATATTCCACAGGAATATCAGTGGCTTTAGTCCATGGTTAGTTGGCCTTGTTGTTTGGGCCCATAGGGCAGCAGATCATCACAGTGAGAGTATGGAGAGGACTGAGTTTCTCATCTCATGGCAGCTGGGAGGAACGAGGAAGAGGAGGTCCCAATATCTCCTTCAAGGGCACACCACTGATGGTTTAGCTTCCTTCCACCAGGTCACACAGCATAAAGGTTCTATCACTTCCCAAAAGCACCAAGGCAAGATTTCTCTGCTGTAGTGCTGCAATGCCAGGGTAGAAAGCTGGTTTTTTTGGGGGGGAGGTACAACTTGTATGAGATTTTGCATCCCCAAATCACTACCATCCATCATCACAGACTTTGACAGGAGGCTGAGTGACTGGTGGCATGGAAACAGATTTGCAGTCCTCAAGGAAGGCCTAATTCTGCTTCAGAACCCCTGAATATATAATGGCTGACACATTCACAAGTGAGGACTCACAAGGAAGGTGTGTAATGGGCCAGCAAAGGCAGAGCTCATGTTCTAGGGAAACCTCAGCATGAACTGTTCTCTGAGAACCTTCTTTCTATAATGCCAGAGCGAGGCAAGGCTGCACCACTTCTTCAGAGCACAAGCCTACCCTTGTTGGAGCCTCATAGCCTTGAGCTGCTCCAGGGCACAGTGAACCAGGTGACCGTGGCCCACAACAGTGGGTGATGTGATGAATATTTTGCTCTGGGCTGGAAGGCACCATTGGGTCCCTACTGCTTCTTCACCATCTGCTCTGTGACAGGCTTATCTCTCCATTAGGTCTGAGAATTATGTCAATGCTAGATCCAGATTAGGTCAGCTGTATTATTCTGCCTGCAGAACAGATCAGATGACTCTGAACACCTATGTCCATCTACTCAGAGATTTTAGCTCCACCTGAAGTACTTTGATGACAAATTCATAAAGACTAAAAAGAAGTTATATATAATTCCTAATGAGAATCTCATGCTATTACCCTTGGAAACACATAAATCTAGCTTGGTAAACCTGGGTCTGCCTCTCAGGAGCCACCTCTGATCAGAGCTTGCAACACTGGCTTTGGGGTGAGTTTCTCTCAGCTAATAAGGACACCGCTAAAATCCTATCAAGTCTCAGTTTTCTCATATGTGAAACCCACAGAAAGATCCCTGATTCTGTGGATACCTGAGAGACAGGAATGAGGTAGTGAACATGAATTCCCACAAAAATCTGAGTGGCTGCAGAGGGGAGAGGGATGATTTTGTTGCTGTTTTTCCTGGGACTGAGCTGAGAAATCACATAACAAGTGAACATTATATCTTCCACAGCAGCCATTCCTCTCGCTTGTTCCTCGTTACTAGTTAGATTTGGGGTAACATAATCCCTTCTGAGAACCTTCCCAGTGAACCAAGACTTCCCACAAGGCCTCATCTCCTATATGTCCATGATACCTTCCATTATTACCACCCTGGGGACCAAGGCTTTACATATAAACCTTTGGGGATGCTCACCATTGAAACCATAAAACTTCCACCCCAGAGTTGACCCTCCTTTCTATCTGTCTCATGGCACTTTCATTTCTCTCCACAGATGTTGAGCTAGGTAGGAGGCAGATCAGAAGACAAGATATCAGAGGATATGAGATGTTTCTGCAGAGGGGCTCCTGGTTTGATAAGAAATAACCTAATATGGGCATTCTTCCATTGCCTTGGATATGTCACAAAAGGGCAGCTCTGACAGAAGCTCAAAACCATGAGAGGGGCATGGCTGGGTGAAAGGATCAGGGCTCAAGGCTCAGGACTCAGGGTGAGTTAACACTGGAACCATCTACTGTGAACTTCTTCTTCCATGAGGTTATATTGTTTGTGTTATTTTTAGTTCAATGCTCTTTTACTTGCAGCCAAAAGCATTCTACCTCTCCCAAAAGTCTCAGAATCATGGACAAATGGCAACAGTCTATTGGAAGAATCTGAAAGGCAAAATTTAATGCATGGTTGTGACAGCCCTTCTGCCTCTAAGGCTGTTCGTCACATCTGGGATCACAGCTCCTCTGGTCTGGATGCTGACCCACGAGGAATGCATGCCAGCTCAGCAGCATGGCTGTACATCAACAGTACTGGGTAGGGGGTACTGGATGAAGATGTCACATTGCCAACTGACCCCCAGGGCTATGGACCAATATAGTTATGGCAGTAGGCCCTAGAATGAAAAGCAGATATTTTGGTTTCCCTTAAATCTCAATTTCCTCAGTATTTTATCAGCTTCCATGCTGATTCAATTATTAGTATATTTATAATTATTAGTATAGGATAACATTAATTAACTTCATTTTTTAGGAAGGATCTCACTCTGTAGTTTAGGCTGGCCTTGAACCCATTATGTAGCCCAGGCTAGACTTGAGCTCATGACAATACTCCTGCCTCAGCCTCCCAAGTGCTGGGATCACCACTGTGTGTTAATATATCTGGCATCATTAGTTAACTTCAATCTATGAAATGTCTCCCATGTGCCAGGTTTGATGCTAGGTGTCATACTGTATTGTCATTTTGATCCTCCCAACAATCCAGCAAGGTGAGTTTTGTTATGCACATTCTATGGGAACTGGTCTCAAAGATCAGATTATCAGTTACTATACCTAAAGGCCTGTGTTCTGATTAGAAATCAGTGAAACTAAGACATCCTCTCTGTCATCCTTGCTGGTCTAGCTTCCCTGAGTAGAGTTTGCAGCTGGAATCATCTGATTTGGGTGTGCACCAGCTCTTGGATGATTCTGATAGTAACAAAGGAAATAGCACTAACCTTGGTGTCAAGAACCCACGATGGAGTCCTGGTCTTCCCATCTAGGTGGTGATGGGCCAGGCATTGTTGTCATGGCTTTAAATGATTTCCTCATCCTTTTTGAGTCTTAGGTTTTGTTTTATTTTTAATGTCTAAAGGAGAAACTAGCACTTAACCAGGGGACAGCTAATCATGAAAGGAAATAACAACTGTGAAATTGTGTGGGAATAACACATACCTCAAACTGGTTTTAGTCCATTCATTCATTCACTCACAGTCCACCCATTTGACAGACCTTTTTGTCACACCTGGCTCTGCAAGAGGCAGTGAGTAAAAGCCCTGTCGTGGCGCTGGACAGATTCACACAGGAGGCAGAATCTGTCTCTTTGTAGGTGGGAAGGGGCAGGCAGTGCAGCTGACCCCCATCTATCTCACTTTCTCACTCAGAAGATAATCACTTCCTTGTGCCAGCCACATGCTTCTTGCCTTATATGTATTAACTCATTAAACCTTTCCAGTGCTCTTCAAGGCTGGCATCTATCATTATCTGTTATTACTCATGAGGAAGGAAGCACAGGGAGGGTGAAAACCTGGTCATGTCTCATTGCTAGTTTGTACTGGAGTAGGACACGAATCCCATGAAGATGGACTGCACAGCTCACTGTTACCCTGCTACTGCTCCTCCTCGAGGGGCAGCGAGAGCTGGTGCAGAGCACTGTGAAGTCGACTAACACACAGTGAACATCCTGTGAGTGTTAGCTTCACCTCTCAGTGGTCCAGTGTGCTGGTTGTGTGACAGGCTCTGGGGCTTGCTTGCCTAGCTCTTACCCTAGCTCTGTTTTATTTTCTTCATCTGCAAAAGAAGGACAAAAAGAAAACCCTGCATCTGAGAATTTTTGAGAGGACAAAAGAAAATTCTATATCTGGGGATATTTGTGAAGATGAGTCAAGCTAGTACAGGAAAGGAGCAGGGATATTTCACACTCATTATAAGCATGGACTTATGTTAGAAACAATGATGAATGAACAAATCACAGATGTTTTACAGAGGTAGTATTTTAGTCACCATGGTCTCACTACCAACCATGGAGTCAGGATCAGGTTGCTCACTAAATATGATATGAATATTGGGATTTTCCAAAGCATGCCTGGAATGCTTAGGGTCTGGCTACTTCTTTGTGGCATAAGCAGTTCATTGGAACTATGCATTACCAAGTCCTTATTGGCCAGTCCATTCACGTTACAGGTTCCAGAGGAGCCAATGGTGCTGAGCAGCTTGATATGAAAAGGAAGGGATCAGATGGAGAAGCCTGGGATTGTTGCTCTTTAATAAGTCTTTTAGCTATGACACTGAAGGCATTCATAATTCATCTCTACACCCATTTGATGTCCGCTGTTGAGAGCATTCATTTCTGTTTATTTCCTTGAGAGAGGAAAAACTGTACATCTAATTACTCTTTTCTTTCTTTATCTCTCAGAGAGGAGAGAACCCTCAGGCATATGGGCACGGAGAACATTTTGTCCTTTATCATGGGGAGAAGCTCTGCTGTGGGTCTGAAAACCCTACCTGCCCATTCTCATTGCCTTTGGTCTGGAGGCCTATGATTTATCTCCATCCAGTGGCCAGACCATTCTTTCTACATATGACCACCTCACTTCCCTGCTTCCTGGGATGAGTCAGGCCTTGAAAAGAAGCCACTGAGCAAAGGGATTCCTCTTGTGTCCCCATGGGGATGGCCACCTCATTTTTGCTTCGGGGACTTTGAGCATTAACACAGGGAAAGTCTGCCTGGTCTAGCAGTACACATAATATAACATGGGAGTTTCCATGTAAGATGAAGGGCACACTGAGAGAGAATAGCAAGTGCTACACGAACAGGCATGGGCACCTGCCTCCATGTTCCTGCACCTGTTAACATCATCACCTGTGTGAGATTCCTTGCTTATCTGTGTGCCTTTGCCCTCTGCACTGTGCCCAGTGAGCCCAGAGACTCTATCTTTGTTATTCTGCATCTCTAGGGCTTAATGGGAACCTAGTTCACATGGTTAAGAAGGAAGGACTAAATAAATAAATAGAGACTATCTCATCACTTCATCATTTATGTGTAAACTCTCTCAGTTTTCCCTCCCACATCTTTACCTGGGTAAGTCTTTCCTGATCAGAAATATGCCAAAGACCTCACTTTTTCTAGTCTGATCTAATGCCTTTTCCCTTTTTTGAATTGGGCCCAGAAAATTCAGTTTGACTATCTGTAGGTTGAAACCAAAGTCTGCCACTGCCACTGCTTGAAGATTAGGGGTCTGAACTCTCTGCTCTTATGCCTTCCAAGAGACTGTGGTTAGAATGTTCAATGAAAAAGTATGTATGAGTTTGCATATAGGTGGGGTACATGTGTGTGCATATGTGTATGTGTTTGCGAGTGATTCCACATGATTTAGTGGAGATTATATTCCAATTTGAATTGAGGCTGAAGGTTCTAATCACCTATATACTCACCCATTCCTATGAGGTTGCCTAACTTCTTAAATCTTCAATTTTCTCATCAAAAATGGGCATAAATTTCTCTGCGGAAAGTTCACTGTGAGGATGAGAGATGTCGTATTTTAATAACCTGGCACCTAAGGCTTAGATTAATTCTATTTCTGAGTTCATCTGCTGCATTACCCAGGGGGTCTTCCCCATGCCCCAAAAGGAGCTGATAGTGTTAAGTTTTCATTCAATTACTGGGCTTATGCAGGGGTCCTCTGAAGCAAGACTAGGCCAGACCAGAGCCAAGGGCTCTTGAGCCAGCACTGCTTGAGTGGAGCCATGGTGCCCATCCTGATTTCTCCTGAATAGGCCCTGGGGAATAGTGGCAGAATTCAGCCAAGTGGAAGCCTGCACTACTAGGGTGCCTCAATTCACTCGTCTTCACTGGGTGCTGTGACTAGAATAATTTTGTCTAGCACAAATGTTTCTGAAGCTGTGAAGTCGTGGAGGACTCTGGGGAGCTCAGGCAGCGTCACTTTTTCTCATACACAAACGTCCTCCCAGACCCTGACCAGTGTCCCAGGGAAGAAAAAATGAAAGAGCTCACTGTTTGCTGCATATCTGGTAAGTCCTGGATTTGGGACAGGCACTCTTTGCACGGCAGAATACTGAATTGTCACAGAAGTTTTCTGAGGCAGTGGTTCTTGACTGATAACGATCTTCGTCTTCCAGACTACATTATAAATATATAGTTATTATATTATAATATTA
>NW_022900917.1:75834054-75892995 GCF_012274545.1 Fukomys damarensis
TGTCAAATCAAAATAATAATCTTAATGGATGCTAAGAAAGCAAATGAAAAACATCTATAGCCCTCTTTAAAAAAAAATCTCAAAAACCAGAACAGAAAAATTTCAACCTGATGAAGAACATCTATGAATCCCACAGCTAACACTCTAATTAAGAATTAACATCTATAGCTTTTTCTGAAAATTATGAAAATGACAAAGTTTGGTCTCACAACTGCTGCTCATCATCATGCTGGAAGTTAAAGCCCAGACACTTAGGCAGGAGGAAGGAAGGCATAAAGAAAAGGGTAAAGAGAAGGAGGGAGAGAGTGAAGGAGAAAGAAAGAAGGAAAGAAATGAGTATCAGATCATAAAGAAAGATACACATTCACCTCTAGTTGCAGATGACATGATCATGTATGTAAAATCCTAAAGGAGGTACTAAAACAAACTATGGGAACTACTGAGTTCATCAAGTTTGCATAATACAAAACATCACAATTTTAAAAACAAATATATTTCTATACACCAGCAATGAATATCCTCAAAGTGAAATTAGGAAAATAATTCCACTAAAAAGAGTATTATGAAATTTAACCTAGGAATAAATTTTTAAAAAGTACTACAAAAGTCATATTCTAAAATCTACAAAAGATTGTGAGAGCAAATTTAGATACATTAAAAGATATACCATGTTCATGGATCAAAAAACTTAATATTACTAACAAGAATATTTCTCTACTTAATCTATATAATCAATGCAATCATTACTGATTTTTTTTTACAGAAATTGACAAACGGATTCTAAAATTGATAGGAAAACTCAAAGGATCCAGTATAGCCAAAATAATCATGAAAAAGAAAAAGAATGAATTTAGAGAGCTCACACTTCTAAATCTTGCCACATAAAGCTATAGTCATCAGGACAGTGTGATCCTGGTACAAAGATGGATGTGCAGATTAATGGAACAGAATTGAGATTTCAGAGCTAAATCTCCACATTTTCAGTCAGTTAATTTTTTAGCAAAGATACCAAGAATATTCAGTGTTGAATATTGTTTTCAACAAATAATGAGGGGCAGGTAGATATCCACACTCAAAAGATGAAGCTGTATCTCTTCTTCACACCATATATAAAAATTACCTCAGAATAGATGTTAGAACCAAGTGTAAGAATTAAAACTTAGAAGGAAAGTATAGGTGTGAGTCTTTATAACCCTTCACAGATATGAGACTAAACATTGAAACAGCAAAATGGTAAATTAGACTACTTAAAATCAAACTTTCATCCTTTTAAGATGCTTTTAAGAAAGATTAAATATGATTTACAGAATGAAAGTATATATTTGAAAATCATCATCTTATAAGGTACATATTTATAATATAGAAAGAAATCTCACAAGGCAACACTAATGGCTAATTAACACATTAACAAATGAGATGCTGTTTCACATTCTCTAAGATTATATTAAGAAATACAAACAGAAACAAATGTTGGTACACACAGGAAGATTTTAGAATCCTCACACACTGCCAGAGGGAATGTAAAAAGGTACAGCCACTGTGGAAAACCAGTCTGGATATCTCAAAAGATTAAATATAGCTATCATATGACTCAGTAATTCCACTCATAGACACATAGCCAAAAGAAGTGAAATTGATGTACACACAGAAACTTGTTTATGAATCCTCAGAGCAGCAATATTCATAATAATCCATGATTAGTCATTTAATTGTTGCTGGGGCACGATACCCAACACTCACATCTTAAAGGAGGAGAACTTTACCTTGGCTCATAGTTTCAATCCAAGGTTAGTTGGCTAAATGAAATAAACCAGACACAAAGAAATAAAATATTATTCACTTTTAAAGACCTGTCCAAAATGGGCAAGCATATGAAGACAGAGAATCAACCATAGTGGTGAATTATAGCTGGAGCAGAGTGGGAAGGATGGAAAGGATAGGGTGAGCGTGGAGGGTTGATAGCTAAAGGATATTAAGTGTCTTTTAGGGATAATGGAAATATTATAAAACTGACTATTGTGATGGTTGCACAATTCCAGAAACAAAAAAAACAAAAAAGCCCAGTGAAGTGTCCACTTCAAATGGGGCGAGTGTAGTGTGTGGTATGTGAATTATATCTCACTAAAGTTGTTTAAAATAAAAATTCCAGTCTCTGGCTGCTAGAGTACATGCAGATCCCAACAATGGGTGGCTCCTGGAAGCCTGGTTTCCCTAAGACCAGGGTTGCAGTCTGGGAACAGCAGCTTTCCTTCCCTCTAGGTGTGCAGGAGAAGGCTCCCTTGGCAGAGAGACAGTGTGGCATGGACATCTCCTGGAACGCCTCTGTGGGATTCTTGTTTCATGCTGGATCATCCTGACACTTTGGTCAAATGCTGAGTTTCACTTGAAGGATTAGGGCATTTCTATCCACCACTGAGCAGACAGCATTGCAGATACATTGCAGCCACTGGAGGTACACAAAATGGAATTCATGCTTAACTATAGGAAGATCTGAGGTACTGGGAAGTCTGTCTGTAAATTCAGGAGAAAAAGAGATGTGAAGTTTCAAGTTCCTCATCTGGTCCTTAGTGAGTATTCAAGCTGTCTCTTCCCTCCCTCTGCTCTATTAGTGGAGATTCTGGCACTGCTGTGTGCACCTGGAGGAGATAATTCAGAACAGCAAGGCAAGCTCATTAATTCATTTATAGTAATGATGGTGATCATAAAGAAATGATTTTTTATGGAGGATTATTCTATTTCCAAAAAAAAAATTGCACATCTCCCTGGTTCAGTGTTGCTCCAGCCCTTCCCAAGAAGCCCGTGAAGAGGAACAAGGGGAAGCAGGAGCCTTTGGATTGCTTTCTGGCAAGCTAAGCTGGTCTTCACACAGCCCAAGGCCATCTTGGGGGATGGACCTCACCCAGGCTTGTTTCCTCATCCTCACTTGAATCCGTCAATCTCCTGCTGGGTCCAGCTGCCTCTTCATCTTTGTTGGCATTCCTCTGGCTAGGAATAAAACCTTCTGATAAATTCAATCGATGCTCAGAGACCTTGGGAGGTCACAGAACCTGAGGTCCAAGTGTCAGCTGGAATGATGGTAGCCAGATGCTGCAGAGAAGCAGGAGCCAACGGAAAATGAGAAAATTAAACAAAAGGGCTAGGAGCCCAATTCCTCCACTGTCACTGTGCCAAAGGGCGGGGGGGAATGCCAGAAGCCATCCTGGAATCTATAAAGCATATAACAACTATCATATATGAAGCTTCTCTCCTGTGCCATATACTGAACACTGTTTCACATATCTGATCTTTTTTAAATCCTTAAATAAAGGTGAAATTACTTATTGTTATCTTTTGTTTCTTCAAATGAAGAAATGGAAGCTTGGCGAGACGAGTGACTTTCTAGCTAGTCACAACAGGCCAGTGGTAGACCTTGGGTGTGAGTCCCCCTCTCATTTCGATCCTTAATTTTTACTGCTCATGGTTGCTACTCATCCTTTGGCAGGAGGAACAGGTTGCAAGTGAGGAGTAAGGCCACAGTGCCAGCTTGGCATCTCAAGCCTGGGCAGTTGTGAGCAAACCCAGGAAGCTTAAATAGGGCAGGGTGGAGGGAGCAGGAGGCAGTAGGTGGGGTCAATCGGGATGGGTGTCCTGAATTAACTTGCCATGCACTCACATTCCAGTTCTCAGAAATGTTGGGCACCCTTTATGGGACTTGAGGGCTTACACTCTGCCTTATGCGAGCAATTTGACCTTGGCAAGACCTTTAGTTTCCTTGTGTTCCTTCATTTATCTGTGTACTGAGGAATCCAATCCTGTCCACTTCCTCATGCTTGTGGGAATGAATGAGTCCCTCCACCCAAAGTGCTTACCTAGCACTTGAGACTGATAGGCAATGAATATTTTACCCAGAGATGCACTTTTGGTCTGTGCTCAAAAGAATTTCAAAATATACCCTCTTTAGCACTTGACTTCTGAACAATTCACCAGGGAGAGTTAGAGCAGAGTTGGACCTTTCCCTTGGTTCTGTCTTTTTTCTAAAGCCCATGTCAGTGGACAGTGACAGATGCCTCAGTTCATAGCTGGAAGAGAGTGAGTGGCAGGAAACTGACTATAGGACACACACTGAGAAGAAGGAAATATCCTGGGAAGGATTTTTGAGCTGATGTTCCAGTGACTGTAGGGTCACTTTTCATGTTTTCCTAGTTGGATTGTGCCCTGAGCTTTTGCAAAGCGACATTAAATTTTAAGTTTGCTTTATGAGAAAATCTTCTAGGCCCACCCTGGAAAGTCAGCTCACCAAACGAGCAGCTTCCAGTCACCTGTTGCCCAAATCAGGATCTGTTGCCTCCTCATTTCTGCTGTTTCAGAAACATGCATTCTCCACATCCTTTTCTCCCATTAACTCATTTCTACAGGTGAATCTTTCATAGATTCATTTCTTCACCAAATCTTAATCCACATGACAATGTCCAAGCAGCAGGGAGTGTAGAAAAAGTAGTTTTATTTATTTTTAATTCTTTCCTGGAAGGTAGCATTAACTTGGAAGATATTAAGGTTTATATCTTAGATATTTCCCCAAGAGCCTCATATGTTCATTTTCAGGGCTTTTGGATGGGGATTGGATTATGGGTGCTTATAGTTGACCTGTTGTTAGGACCTGGGGTCTTGCCATGCTGTTTCTTCTTTGGAGCAGGCTGACTGTGGGGGTAAAATGTAAGACAAAATAAACCTGTCCATTAAGTGGTGGGTGTCAGGTATTTTGTCTCAGTGATGAAAAAGCAGACATTACAGTTGATATCTAGTTGTTACCCCAAAACCTTATATGCTCATAAATAAGGCTTTGGGGAGGTGATTGGATAACAGGGACATGATACTCATAAGCTCTGAAGCCCAGAATGCTGATAGAAACACAGATAGTAAAGACCACATTCAGGAAGTTTTAGAGGAGAACAAGGATTCCATGGGCCACTGGACTCCAGAGCATGTGTAGTACACTTTAGCAGAAAGTTTGCCCACATTTTACTTATGCTCCATGAGAGACTGAGACTGAGGTCAATAGACTAATTAATCTGGCAGAGGAAATTTCTTTCTTTTTTTTTTTTGAGTTTTAAAAATAATTTTTATTTTTTTAAAGTTAATATATGTATTACAGGAGACAAACACAAGAAGCAAAGAACAAAGTTATTCTCAATCATAAGCAGCTTAGCTGGATGTGTTCTTTTAGGTCCTGAGCATACATATATGACATGCCATTTGTGATTGAGTTTGTAGTGTGTCATGCTTTTCTACACTTCATGAATATTCATCAATTCAAAATCCCAAAGCTACAAGAGTATTTTTGATAACTAAGAATACACTACACCAACTCAATCTGTTAGAAAAAATTGTAATGCTGCCTTTCTTGGGAACAACAATTTCACTTAAGATAAAAATGGCAACAGGCCTCTAGATAGAAGTATTGGCAAAGTTACAATTACAATACTGCATTTCCTTAATGCTCAGTTTAAAATGAGACATAAAGCAACAGAGTACACCAAGCCATGTGTCAGAGTTATCTTTACTATTAAAATATTAGCAAGAAGGCATATTCCCACTAAATTATTAATGTATTTCTACAGGACAACTAGAAGACACTGATTCCTCTCATCAAAATGTGAATCTGAACACTTTGCTCACATCTCTCCCTGTGTGCTTATTTCTGCCCCTCGGCTGCCAGCCTAGTGATGAGTCCTGATACACACTGCCTAGAGGTGTTGTAACAATTCCAAGTCCAAGATGCATCTTTCTTATCAGTTACAACAAAAAGATACTTAAATGTGGTCTAACTCACTACCTCTAGTTTTTATGGTACACTGTCACCCCTTGGCATCTATAAAGCTTAGATGCTGTGCAATAGAGTATGAACTATGTGCACAATATGCCCAAGTACTTTACCAAAAAATATACCCACAGGGCTACGGTTATAGTCTAAGATTATCTTCCAGATATGAACATCTAACAAAGAGCCCTCACCACCCTCACCCACCCTTTCCCTCTTCACTTCAGTGACTTAAGTTCAGGACCACATCTAGTGCCAAGAGGTGGCCTTAACAAAGGTCACTTTCAGAAGACAGTTCTTCCTAAAAACTACTTTGCTATTTCTAATAATTAGGGCAGTTAAGACTTATCCTTTAATACCCAGCAATATTTAACTAAAATGTACGCATAGAGCAAGGCAATCTGAACTCCTGTAACCTCCCTCTCTTCATACTTTCCCTCCTGCACCTCATGAATAACCAGCATATTCTCCAAGACATCAACTTTGACAATTCCATTCTCAAAATACATCATTACTGTGAAAAAAAAAAAACTCAAAGCGCATTATATAGGCCCCTGACTTCTACATCTGTGAACTTTAAACAGCTAGAAAGACTAGATGTTTCCAGTAAGAACTTAAATGTCTTATATGTATAGTGGCATTGAATAAATTGCACACATATACTTAACAAAGGCTAAATTTTAAAGTGTCATCTAAATAGAAACACTCTCAACTAGAGCCCTTTCCCCTTTCCATGTTTTTTAACCCAGGGAAAAATATTTTGTTTGCTTTTTTTTTTTTTTGGTACCGGGGATTGAACTTGGGTCCTTGTGCTTGCAAGGCAGGCCACTGAACCCCTGAGCTAAATCCCCGGCCCCTTAAATTTTGCTTTTGCAGCAAAAGCTGCCAACCTGAGCCAAACTACTGAGCCCAGGTACTGAGCTCCCATCAACTTCATTTGGCAAGCTGTTCAGATATCCTAAATCAAGGGGACACTTGCGATTAGGACTCTTTTGTCCTTTATATACAAATATATACATAGGAAAGTAAAACAAAATGCACAGACATAAGGGACAGTGGTCAACCACACTTCACCTAAACCGCGTTTAGAGCCCTTTGTACTTTCTTTTCCTCCTCCCTCTCTAGCACAAACATGTCTACTGCTCAGATCAATGGTATGATCATTCCATTTCCTAAAGACAGTATTAATTTTAACAAAAGGATATCTACAAAATGTGTTGTAACTACCTCTACTTTTTACATACTTTGTGCACTTCTAAACATCTAGAAGGACTAGATATTTCAAATATGGACTCATTTGTCCACTATATACATAGTAGTGTTGATTAAACTACACACATGTAACAATGGTTATATCTGAAAGTGTCTTCTAACTAGGAGCATTCTGGCCTAGAATCATTTCTTACCATTTCTTATTTCCTTGTCATTTGCGATTGAGGCACATTTGTCACTCAAATGTGACTTTGCAATTACACTTCCAAAAATCTATTTCAGAAGACAGCCTTTCTATGAATTTTAACACAAAGTATACAAAATGTGGTAGTTTACTAACTCTACTTTTGTCATACATTGGCAACCTCTTTAATATCTAGAGACTAGATATTATAAAATTAGGACTCGTGTGTCCAGTATATACACTATATATACAGTATAGCAAAGTTAAGTGAAATGCATTTAACATAAAAGCAAATGTCATGAAATTTTCTACCATGTACTTAGCAAAATGCCTTTCACAATTTCTTCCGTCTCACCTCCTTCAATCCATTGACCAAGTACAGACAGTATACTGTTCAGAGGTGGTTTAACCATTCTATTTGCAAAACACAGTATTTCCTATTAAGTTTATAAAAGCTATTTACAAAGTGTTATTCTACTACTTCTTTTAAATATATCAAGCACTCCTACATATCTAGGACTAGATTTTTTTATGTAAGAACTTGTCTTCTATTGTAACAGCACTGATAAATAAAACTGCACATATAGTAATGGTTATAATCTGAGGTATCTTCTACATATGACAATCTTGGCCTCACTTTTCTCTCTTACTTCAAACCAGTGGACAAGTACAGGAGGAGTGTGTAATGTTAGAGAAGTTTGAATCCAAAATTCATTTACAGAGGACAAGCTTTTCTGTGTATTTCAACACAAAGCGTACAAAATGTGCTCACTTTACTACTTTGTCATATACACTGGCAACCTCTTTAACATTTAGAGACTAGATGTTGCAAAACTTGTCTGTTATATACACTATATACACAGCAAAACAAAACCCACAAAACATACAGAAAAATTATATCTCAAAGTGTCCAAGTACAAATGCACTAACCTAATACCTTTGCAATTGCTTTCCTCCTACCTCCTCCAAACCACCGAACAAGTACAGACAGCACCATATTGCTCAAGAAGTGGTTTAACCATTCCATTCCCATTAACATTTCGTATGAACTTTAGCAAAAAGATATTTACCAAGTGATATTTCACTACCTCTACATTTAACATATGTTGGGCACTTCTAAACATCTAGATAAGACTAGATGTTTCAAGACTCAATTGTCCGTTATATATGCACAGCAGTCCTGATTAAACTGCACACATGTAACAATAGTTTAAAGTGTCTTAAAAATATGAGCATTTTAGAACCCTTCCTTTCTCCACTAACCCAGTGGGGTAAAATGCTCAAATTTTCAGAAGACAATCTTTCCTGGAATTTTAATACAAAGTTTGTTAGTTTACTAACTCTACCTTTTTCAAAACTGGCAACATTTTAACATCTAGGAAGACTAGATGATGTATAAGGTCTCATTCTTTATATACCCTATGTACACAGCAAAGTAAAAACTCACAAAGGTAAGTAAGGGACAATGGTAACTTGCCTTGCTATAAGTGCACTAGCATAGCACTCGGAAATTTCTCTTTCAGAACCAGTGCAAACAACGTGTACTACATATCAAGAGGGGGTCTGCCTATTCCCCCCACAAAATAACACTTCATGTGCATTCTAACAAAAATACATTTACAAAATGTGTTATTTTACTACTACTACTTTTTAACATGTATCAGGCACTTGAGAATTATCTCAAAAGACCAGACGGTTCAATAAAGTAATTAGCATTGTCAATTATATAGTATTGAGGACTAAAATGCACACAGAAAACAATGGCTACAATACAAACAACGTCTTCTACATGTAACCAGTCTGGCGCTGGACGTTCTTCTCTTCTGTCTCCTGCTCCGTGTCCTCTAACCCGCAGAACAAATGTGGCCAAGTTTCACGAGTGTGGCTTCTCCAGGTGGTTGACCCAACTTCATTTCAAGGTCACTTTCAGAAAACGTTTAGTCTTTTAAACAAATGGGCGTTTCCAAGACATGTGGTTTTTCTAACTACTTTATCATATGCCGGCAACCTCTTTACATCTATGTTGTCCACATGCAGGAAGTTTTCTTTTAAAGGTTGGGAGAATGTTGAGAGCAGCTTTTTCATATTATATACACAAGCCTTCTGAAAACGGCCAGTAAAGCTTCCCAAAGGGTGGTGGGTATCTCCAATTAGACAAACGGAATGTTGTTACCTTAGGTTTCTCTCTTTGGCAACTGTCCTCGGCCTCAGCTCCCTCACCTTCCAGGGCAGGCGAGGCCTTTATTCGTCCTCCTCGCAAGGAGGTGCGGTCTCCTCCACAACTGAGACCGTGCAGTCACCTCAGGACCCGGATCAGCGCAGTCCGATGACCAGAAGTGGCCGAGTTTTCAGGCCCGCTTTATGCGGCCCTCTGCTGCAGTCCGGAGGCCGCCATTCTCACCATGCCTTGCTGCATCCGCCGCAAGACCGCACGTCCTTGACTGTTGGCGGGGGCTTTGCCTAGGCCAGCAAGGCTGGACCGGGAGCCCTTCTGCCTGAGGGGTTCTGCCATAACGTAGTCGAAGTGGGGTGAGGGAGCAGTTCGCCTGTTCTTCAAAGCCTGGGCCCAGCCAGTGGGTGGTCACAGCGAGGGATCCAACAGCCTGCAGGGAAGGGGTGCGGCCCATCCTCGGGCCCCCCAGGTTACCCACCACCAACGGCGGGGGTGGCAGAGGAAATTTCAAGACAGCCCAATATTGGGGCAGAGGCATGGATACTCTTGGGGGCTTTTAGCCAGGTATATACTAAAAATCATGAAAAAAAAGCCCATTTTTAAAGTTTTTAGTTTTTCCAGAAAGAAAGCACTCACAAAAATGAAGCAGAAGAAAGCATGGTTTCTGAAAATATTAGCATTGAAAATAAGCCAGGTCCTTTGGATCAGGACAATTGGAAAACTATCTTGAGAGCATTCAAGGAACCAGCAAGACTCCATATTTGAAGCCTCAAGATTGCAAAACTGAAAGACTTTGCTTTGAGAAGAGAGCCCTAAAAACTATAATACAGAATGGAAGCCACCCATATAATTTTTTTCAGTTATTTCTTTAATAACTCAGCCATCTAGGCACTCAGAAGCCTCTCAGCTATGATACAAGGAAGCCTGGGCATTGTTTGAGCTGGCAGTACACTTTGAAGTCATCCACATGGTGCTGCTTTTACAAGTATGCAGAATGCAAGAATTGTAGAGTCAGGGAGGCATCCATCCAGATTTCAGAAGGAGGCCTGGGAGAGTAGGCAATGTGCTTCTGAGAGGACAGAGCATGAAATTATGAGAGTGAAGTCAAAGGTGCAGTGGAGAACCCAAAAAGTTGTAGAATCCAGAAACATGCAACATACAAATAAACCTTCAAATAGTAAGCAAAGCCCGGCCAAGAGTAAGACATGAGAGTTATAACTAACAACAGTGGTATAGAGGTGAGAGTTCCCAAGCTGTTTGGAGCTTGCCCTTGGTGTTAGACCTGGAGCTATAGGATTTAATGTTTTCCCTGCTGGGTTTTGGTCTTGTTTTGGTCTTATTGATTTCTATCCTCTTATTTCTTGTCCTTTTGGAAAGAAAATATTTATCCTGTGCCATTGTCTGTAGGTAATTTTTAATTTTCTTTTGGATTTTTACAGGACCATATAGCTAAGAGTTTTCCTAAAGTCTCAGTGGGGATGTTAGACTTGAACTTTTCAGTAATGTTAATACCGTTAAGACTCTGTGACTCTTGGACATGGACATTTTGCATAAAGAGATACATATTAATCTTTTGGGGCCCAGAGGTAGAATGTTATATATAAGTGTCTCCAAAGAGCCTCAGGTACTCATAGATGGGGCTTTGTGAAGGTGAATGGATTATAGGTGCTTATAGTTTCCTTTCTGCTAGACGATGGGTTCTGGAAGAAGTGACCATTGGGGACATGACATGGAAAAGTTTATCTCCCTTCCTGACTTTTTCTCTCTCTGCTTCCTGGATGCCATTAAATGAGGAGCTTTCTTTTTAATGCCCCTCTACCATGCCATCCTGCCTTGGAGCCAGCTGAACATGGCCTTAAAAATGAGCTGAAATAAACCTCTCATTCTTTAAATTGTGGGTGACAGGAGCTTTGTCCCAGAAATAAGAAAGTAACTAAGACAGACAAAAAGAACTGATGTATACAGATGGTTTTGAAAATTTTGAAAAGCTCAAAAATAAGGATTAATAGCTGAGGAAAATTAACTAGAGTATTGATACCACAGCTCTTCCAGCCAGAAACTGACCATAGGGAGCTGGTGAGGAAGGGTGGCCTCATGTCTAGAATGACAGCTCTGAGTTGTCTTCTGAGTTGCCAGGCATCTGAAGGGCAGCTCTGCTGGCTTCAGCATGCTCAGAAATTCTCAAATTCTGCTTTCATCCTTACCACCACCCAGGAATCTTCTGAATACATGGTCCTGGCTAGATAGCTATGGAGCCATACAGCAAAACATTTATTCCTTTGATGTAGAGATACTTAGCTCTTACCTTTTTCCAGACTCAAGACACTCAGAGATGAGTAAGAGGTGGTCCTTATCCACTCACTATGGAAGTGTTCTATGCAGTAGTATATAGTTTGGTGTTGGGGATCAA
The DNA here is from genome assembly GCF_012274545.1 of Fukomys damarensis. Taxonomy (NCBI): domain Eukaryota; kingdom Metazoa; phylum Chordata; class Mammalia; order Rodentia; family Bathyergidae; genus Fukomys; species Fukomys damarensis. The sequence goes on from NW_022900917.1 coordinate 75,845,831, forward strand.
ATTCAGGACCTTGAGCTTTTCAGGCAGGCAACCAAACCACTGAGCTAAGTCCCTGGCCCAGTAGTGAGTGTTAATCATCTGTGCATCACTATGAAAAAAATTCTTGAGATAATTAGTTTATCAAGTGAAAAGATTTGGCTCACAGTTTAGGGTGGTCCAGTGTATGGTTGATTGGCCTCTTTGCTTTGGGTTCCTAGTGGGAGTACTGAATGGCAGTATTGAGGAATATGTAGTTGAGTAACTGTTCATCTCATAGCCAGGGAGACACTCGGGTGCCACAGTTACCTTCCAGTGCACTGCCAATGACTTAAAAACCTCTCCCTAAGCTTCAACTCCCAAAGGTTCTATCATCTCCCAATAGAGCCACCCTGTGGATCAAGCCTTTAACACATGGACCTATGGGGGACATTTATCCAAACTACAGTCTAGAGGAGTCAGAACCCATGTGTGCAGAAATGCTATTGTCTATGTTGGAAGTATGTGAGCAGAAGGCTTCCAGGAGAGGGGCATACTTGGGCTGACCCTGAAAATATGAGTTTGCTTGCTACTCAGAAAAGAGATAGAGTATGGGAACCTGAACAGTTGATCTAAGCATTGCTGGCTTTCTGCTCTCTGAGCCAGTGAAGGGTTGCATCTCCATGGCTCCGACTTGCTTTAGTCAATGAAACGTGTATGAGCCAAATGGGAAGTTCAGGATTCGGTACATAGTTCGCCATGTTCTCTGCCCTTTGCTATGGCAATCCTGTAAGTAATTGCTAAGTTAAAGCCTGTATAAGCTTGACTCATAGAGTGACCACAAGAAGAAGACATCTGCCCACCATAATTCCCCAGTGGCACCGTTTGGGGCAAGTGGAATGAGATGGAGGAGAATTTTGATTCTGTAACATCACTTTGCTTGCCATGACTAATTCATGAAGGTGTCACCAGGGGTAGAAGAAACAGCTGAAGAGAATATTTGGCATTGAGAAATAGGCTCTTGCATCTGGAGAATGCTACAAGTTAATTGTGCCTGTCAGATAAAGTATGACTCTGGAAAATGGACACCAGGGCAGGGTCAGTGGTTTATTCATGCTTTATAGAGGAGACACATTTTTTTTCTTATGAGCAATGAGGAGCCAATAGAATTGCATTTTAGAAAGATCACCCTGGCTACAATGCAGAGAACGGAACTGATACAGGGAGACTTGGAGGAAAGTTTTAATGGTCTTGGTGAAAGGCAAAGGGAGTTAGGTTTATGGAATGGAGATGGAGAAGAGGAGACACCCATGCAAAGCATTTCACAGGTAGAACCTGTAGTATAAAGATGAGGCAGGAGGGAGACAGCAGTTCTATCTCATCTGTGGTCTTCCCTTTCCCTGGGCTAATTTTATTCAATAAATGCATTTGCATTCATCATCTCATTTAATCCTCAAAATTTCCTCTTATACTGAGTGAGTACTACTTGAACTTTATTGACTGAGCAATTGAGTCTCAGAGAGGTGATGGGGAAGGCTTGTTTTAAAATCAAAACGCCGGAACTCATGTATCCTGTATGCCATCCGTTCTCCTTTCCCGAATCACCTAACTTGGGTCACTTATAAATTTTAGGGGTGGAAGTAGAATTTTTGTGGGGGGAAGGTTGTAGCAAATGCAGAGAGGGTTGAGATTATGTGGAACTGTGCCTTGGGGCTATAGTTATCCAGCTGATTTATCTATGAGAGTAGAGGCATGTGTTATACACATAAAAAACAATATGTTCCAAAAACCCCTTATACCACAGTCTAAATTTATGAGACTCAAATGAGTGATTTTTATTTCATTGTTAAAGGCTCTTTTTTTCTTTTGACTCTATCAAAGTAATCCTTGTAGGATTTCTTAAAAGAGCAATCTCAGTCTCCCATGATGCTTTTAAAATGCAATTTATTGTGCATATTTTATCAGCATTCTCATTGGTATTGCAGTCCATGGACATGATGGTATGTTTCCACTCATAGAATTATGTCAGTTTGAGATGTCACTGTCTTGGTATGTCCAGTTGTCTTCATAGCTGTTCTAAACAAGAAACAGTGGGTAGCCAATTGTGTTTTTTTAAAATGTCCTAATTTCCCCCAGGCAATTACAGGGTAAATTACCAGGCGGAAATTTGTGGGCAGAGAGGACTAGGAGAGAAACTAGTAGGGGACCTGGCTTCTGGGGCTGTCCATGACATTAAACAACCTGAGGCCTGGCCAGCATCTCCCTCCTTTGAGACTCGCTTTCCTCTTCTGTAAAGGGGAAATAGACAAGAAAATGGTTGACCTTTCCGTACAGATACTCCTCACCTGATGTCCTGACATTGCAGGTTGAAAATGCATTTAATACATTAGATCTACCGAACAGCTTAGCCTAGCCCAGTTAAGCATGTACAGATCACTTTTATTAGGCTACAGTTGGGCACCTAGTGCAAAGCCTGTTTTACAATGAAGTACGGCCCTGCCCTGAGCTGAGAGCCTCTAGAGACCAGTGTCAGCAAGAGACAGAGGCCTCCAGCCCCAAAGCTGCAGGAGTGGAGCAATGATAGTGGTGCCTTGAGCTTGGACGTAGATCTACCCTGAGTATACAGCCTTGAACAACACTGACCACAGTCCCCCTGACTCCTGACACCCCAAACTGTGGGCTGATAAATGTGTGGATTTCAAAGCCACTTGGTTTAGAGTAACTTGTTACACAGAACTAGGTAACTCCTACAGCTAAGCTTCTTTTGCTCTTACTATAATAAAATTTGCTATTTAAAATATTCTATTAGGCTAAGTGCACTTATGCAAACAATCAGAATTTCAAGCAGTAAGTACAAACTGGAGTCAACAGAATTCCAGATGACAAAGGGTTTTTATGGATATCCTGTCTGTTCCAGCTTCCCTGGGGCCTTCAGATGTCCCTCATCAAGACTTCTGGCTCCCTCACAGATGCAGCTAGCCCCTTTACAGAACACCGCCCAGCCTGCCAATGTCCCACTAAATGTACTGCACCCAGTACAGCAGAAGGCATGCTCTATAGAACAGGTGTTGATTCTTCCCTCTTCTATGGGCTGCATCACTGACACATTCCAGGGGAGTGATTGCCTTCTACTCTTGGCCCATGTCTAGGATGAGTCAGCATGGGCCCTGGTGACTTTGCCTGCCCAGTCTCTCCAGCCACATGGGGGGACTCAAGGAAGAACTTAGGACCCAGGCAGGACCAGGATTCATCCCTGGGTCCTCAGCCAGACCTGCTGAGAAAGGGGTGCCTTCTCTTTCTTCTGACTTCCATGTTTTATCAGTGTAGGATTTACCAAGCTTCATGATGTACAAAGACCTGTCCTGAGGATGGTCACCACAGAGGAAAATAGAGTTGGGAGAACCAGAATGACTAGATGCTGGGGTCAAGCCCTGGGGCCTGAAGAGGATCTGTGCATAGGCTATTCAGCTACTGAATGTGACATTTTTCCTTTTGTGTTTAAGTCAGTTTGAGAATGGTCTCCATTACTAGCCAGGCATGGGCCCTGTGATCCAGCAGCTCTAGACCTGGCTGGGGATTAATTCCAGGGATGGCAATGTCCTATACCGCACTGAATGGCTAATGAATTATCTATGCTCACCCTGCCCCAGACACAACCTATGTGGTGTGTATGGACTTAGAGCCAAGATGTGGGGATTTCATCCTCTGTGACTTTTGTTGCATTTGTCTCCTTTTCTGGCTCACTTTAGGAATTGAGTGTGGTGCATACTCATCTCTGACCTTTTTATGGGAGGCTCTGATGTGCAAGGAGAATGGGTCTCCCTAGGCCAGTGTGAGTGGCTGGTGGCGTAGAAGCTGGTGGATCAGACTAAGAAAGATTTTGGATCCCGGATTTAGGACTAGGAAGGAAGCACATTCCAGAAATGTCTCACATCTTATCTTATTGTGTTCTCACAGCAACCCTGAAGGGTAGATGTCTTAGTCAGCTTTCCCTGTGACAACAATCTCTATGTCAGGGATTTACAACAGTAAATTCTCAACTGGAGTCTGCCCCAGGATTGCCTTAGGTAGGGCTCCACTCCTAGAGACTGGATTCAATAAGTTTGGAGGGGGCTGAGACTTTACTTTTCTAACAAATTTTCAAGTTGTGATGATCTTTAGTCCATGGACAAAGCCTTGAAATTCACTGCTTTATAGTACTAGACATTTAATTTTCACTCTCAGCTTTAGAATGGACTGTGGGCTCTGCTTCAGGCTATGGATAGAGACCAGGCCCTCTCTACTTGTTTTTTACTCCAGAACCCAGGCTGTAGGAGCTGTGGGCCCTCAGCCATGACCTTTAAAAAGTGCAAGGCAGGAGCACAAGAGAGCAAGCCTAGACGTGCATGCCTCTGACTGTGTGTGTGTCTCCTTCCATGGGACAACAGAGCCATAAGTCTAAGGCTAGCATCAGTGGGTTGAGGGAATGTATTTTTTCATAGAGGCAATGAAAGGGAAGAATGAATGTGCTGGGTTTTTGGTTTGTTTGTTTTTTGTCTTTGTACCTGGGATGGAACTCAGGTCCTTGCATTTGCAAGGCAGGTGACAGAACCACTGAGCTAAATCCTCTGCCCCTGATTGTGCTGTTTATAAAGTAGGAATCACTATTCACATGAGTCAGATTGAGTGATGGAACAGAGGCTCTGTTGGGGAAACAGAAGTACTGCTCACTCCTCTCCCCAATGGCCCTGAAGAAACCCACCTGTTCAGAAGACCAGCCCAGCTAAGCTTTTATAGAAAGGGCTCATCCTTTTCTTCCTTTTCAGCCTGGTGAGGTGAAGACAGTGTCTGTTCTGAGCCTGGGCCCAGACAACCGCGGGAGAACTGAGAGCCCAATGTTGGACTTGGCATTTTCTTAGGCATTGTGCTAACCATATCCCCCAGGACTGGAGGGGGTGCTGACCTGTCCCATGTGTCCAGCAAGAACTACAGGAATCACATTCTTAGCCAGAGTTAGGACCTCAGTTCCCTCCCTCAGAGTATAGTCTTGGGCATCTTTCAGCTACATCCAACAAGACTTCAGTGAATTTATTTTTTCCTTGACATGCCTTGCATTAAAGGCTATTTTCTTTCCTGCCACCCACTGTCAGCAGAAGTATAAACCATTATAATTGTAGTCATGATATACCAGGGCCTATGGACTTACCTTCTATGAATTGCTCTTGAGACAAATAATGGATGTTACATATGAGATTTGGTCATAAAAGGACTGTGGCTTCCTTCCACCCTGGGTGAAGTGTCCCTCTGTCTCAAGTCTTTCAATCAGCTTGTGCCATGAGGTGACCCAGGAGAAAAGACGTGAACCTGAAATGTGTAAAGATATGCAAGCAGCCCACAAACAGGCCTGGCTAGCAAGGAATTGAGATGTAGCAGTAGCCTGGGAGTAAGCCTGGGAGAAGGTTATCCTCAGTCCAGTCTTGAGGTGACTGAGGACTGTAGTCTGGAGGACTTGAGGTCAGAATAAAGAAGTACTTTGAAGCAGAACCACCCAGCTAAGCCACTCCTGGATTGATGAACAGAAATTACAAGATAACAAATCTTGTCTTATACTTCTAAGCATTGGGTAATGGGTCACACAGCTATCAAAACAAATATAGGTGTTTTTGAAATACTCCACTGGATAAACCCATAAAATACATCTCAGTTTGATGTAGATGTGCGATGGCTTCCTCTTAATATCCTTGTGGATAGGATCATAAAATATGGGATAAATTAGAGTACACTTAGTGATGGCATTGTAGAACATTTCATCTCAGATGGATAGTAAATTAATGTCAAAAAAGAGGTTGCTTGGTTCTCAGTTCTGTCCCCTTCAATACTTATCTGAGTTTCCTAGATAATGATATGGAAGGTAAATTGAGCACTTAAAGTTGGCTCTATTGAGAATGGGGACTGATTTGCTGCTTAATCCCCATAAAAAACTGGAAAAATTGAATGGAACTTTAAAAATACAAGAAATTTTCATTGGCACTGTCTTATTTGATCTCCAAAAATATATATTCTATTACTCTAGATTAAGCCACTGAGATTACACTATAGATAGATACAGATAGATAGATAGATAGATAGACAGTTAGACAGCTAGACAAACAGACAGATAAATAATATGTGGAAGCCACAACTTGGCCCCATTACAATGGCCCCCACCACACCTATCTTTTCATCATGCCAGTTCTTAAAGACAGATCTGTGAAATGCTGAGGGTTTGGGGAAAAGCTGAATGAAAAGAGTTTCTTTGTTAAAGAATTTCACCCTGTAGAATGTGATTTCCAATATGGTACCCCTGGATACATGTGGCCTTTAAAATTAATTACAAAATACAAGTAAAAATTCAGTTTCTTGGTTGCCTTAGTGACATTAAAAGGCTTGCTGGTCACAAGAGGGCAATGGCTGCTGTATTACATGGTGCAGATATAGAATGCTCCTATTATCACTGAAGGGTCCATTGGCAGCAATGACTAGGATTTACATGGTGCTCCTTCTGGACTGAAGCCAAGTTCATTAAAATGAAATGTCTTCATCTTCTCACCTCTACAGCACACACAGGTGCACACATGCTCACACACACACACACACACACACACACACACACACAAGCAGAGGCACACAGCTCTTGTTTTGTTGGTTTTTCTGCTGGTTTCTCTCAATGCAGCCCTAGCTTATCTGCATGGTTCTTGAGCTTTTCTGTTACTGAATTGGGAAAACAGTTTCAAAGTGACATGAACAGAGAGGCTGAAGATCAGAAGACAAGAATGAAAATGGGAAGGGGTGGGGGGTCAGGAATGACAGATACCAGGCTGGGCAGTACGTGCTTTATCCCCCACCTCACAAAGGGCATCATCTGGAGAATTATCTACTGTCCAGCCCCCTCTGCCTAGCCTTCCTCTCCTTTCTCTTCCCCTCAGTTTCCCAGGGAAGTATGGCTGCTTAGAGGGTGACTAGAAGCAGTCTTCTTTTTATTCTTCTGAGTGAAGATTAGTCTCTCTCTCTCTCTCTCTCTCTCTCTCTCTCTCTCTCTCTCTCTCTCTTTTTTTTTTCTTCATATTAGTCTCTCTCTCTCTCTCTCTCTCTCTCTCTCTCTCTCTCTCTCTCTCTCTTTATTTTTGCTCCTCATAAGGCATGAGGTAGTAAATTTCTGTCTCTTCACAGGCAGGCAAATATCTACTTTGCAGATTTCCCCAAATCATTGGGAGGGAAGATACTAGATGACCTGGTTATGTCTTCACATCCAACCTGTGCTCTCCAATCTAAACCAAGTTCAGACTCTGCGATCCTCTTATCTCCACCTTTCTGAGTTTTGTACGCATTACTTGATTGCTCCCTAGGACCTGGAAAGTAGTCAGGGAGTGATTAGTTGTCACGCTTGAAGCTTGACAGTGACTTGAGAGTATTGGTCTTTATTATCAACTTCATTGATTTTAATGTTAGCTTAAGAGATGCAACAAAATGTTATAATTGATGTGGGATGACTGTCAGTTGTTAGGCTGAACTTTGAATGTCATAACTCTGGAGTTAGAGTCTCATGGGATTCAGGATATACTGGGTTACTCCCTGACTATCTACACTTTCTGGTATAAATAAGCTCATTCTGTGAGCCTGGTTCTACATTCAGTGCTTTTTCCCCCCTTCTGAATTAGAGTAGAATGTTTAGCAAGAAATCAATGAAGCTTCAAGGGAGTTTTTACAGAAACTGGAGCAGCATCCCAGATAGATATTTTTTTTCTCTTGAAAATACTCTGGATCTGTGGATGCAGGACTGTCTAGAATGACAATCACCCTCCGTGTTCAGTCTTCCCTGTAGAGCAGGACCCTGAGGCTGAGAGAGGTAATAATGACAGTAATCAAAAGAGCCACAGCACTAATCTTAGAGAATGGTTATGACAACCCTCTGAGCTAGGGGTGGGAGCTCCCTCACCTTAGAGAAAGAAATTGAAACACGGGAAGCTTAGTAACCTACCTGAAGTTTTCAGCAGCTAAGTGGCAGCACTAGACTCAGACTTGGGTGTCTGGGCTCACAAAGCTGGCTTATGCTCTCAGCAGCAGCAAAGCTTCTGTCAGCCATCACACTCTCATCAGCAGAAAGTACAGCCAGCACCTACTAGGTGTTCATTAGGGAGTCCAGGGTGGAACAAAGGGCACCAAGACTTTCCCATCTGGTGGCAAAGATAGACAATGAAGAAGTAAAATCATGACAGTAGTGTTAAATAGGAGCTTTCTGGAATTACCTAGACTTCTGCCTCTTCTATCTATGTATCGAGGAACTAAGGCAAAGAGGGAGAAGCCACTCTGCTCAAAGGCCATAGGAGATTATGCCCAGAAGAGGCTCTATCAGGGCTGGGGCCAAAGCGGAGGTCAGAAAGGAGCCAGGGGGGCTTAACATAAGGAGGCCCTCCTACACAAGTGCTGATAGTGTGCTTGCATGACTGTGAAAGTTGGCCCTTCCTTAAATTTTGCACCCTTGGTCATAAGACACTGGGGTTTACACTCTAAGGCTCACCCCAGTCCTGGCCTTGACTACAGCTGAGGCTTCTGATCTCATGATCACAGTACAAAGCCTGACCTTCCCATGGTCTGAGAGCATGAGCCTTGGCTGAATATTTGGCCCTTAATTTTTTTCCAATAAACTTTTACAGGAATCATACCAGGTAAAATATAAAACACCGTAGGAGGCCTTGAAGTCAGCTGTTACCTTCTCAGAAGCTTGGAGGCTAGGGCTCTGCTTCATTCATTCATTTGTTCGGAGCAGATGCATAACTTGTTCTATCAGCCGTGTCTTTTAATAAATCTGAGACTCCTGGGATTAGAAAACATCCTATTTTTTGGATGTACTCAAAGAAAAAGAAAAGTCTGTCTTAGAGTCAATGGCTAGAGAAAGAATGATGTGCTGTGTGTCTACCCTGGCCCCTGTTTACATGGGACAGCTGACCGTTAGTCACAGCATCTTATTCGAGTCACACAGGCATCAGTGTAGAACTGGCCATGAACTCCAAACTTCTATCCCCTGTCCTGTAAGGGTTTTTGTTTGTTTGTTTGTTTTTAACCATATCTCCTATTGTTCTTTGTGCTGCTACAACAGAGTACCTGGTGCTGGGTAATCTATAGAGACAAGAGGTTTACTTGGCTCACAATTCTGGAGGTTGGAAGAGCCAAACAGCACGACAGTGGTGTTCTTGCAAAAGTCCCCCAGAGGTGTCACAATGCGGTGGAGAAGCAGAATGAGAACATGTGCAGAAGGGAAATGTGTGTGAGCAAGAGAGGGAGAGCGGAAAGGGCCTGGCTTCTCGTTTCTATAAAAAGCCACCCTCTCCAGAAAGGATCCGGAAAGTCTGGCCTAGGAGATGGGACTCAGTCCTGAGACAGCACTAATCTATCCATTCATGAGAGTGAAGCCCAGAGCCTTGTTGTTTCCCACTAGGACCCATCTTAAAGGTTCCATGCCCTCTAATAATACACTAGGGACAAGCTACCAGCACATGGAAGTTTGGGCGACAAAGCACTCCAAACCACACCAATGTCTAACCCCAGAATTGTGAGTTTTAAAACAAATATAAATTCCTTTTCACAGGGCAAATAATTCCTTCACAAAGAAGAAGGATTGAAGTAGGCATCAGAATGATAGATGTATTGTGCCCACAACTCACTTAATATGAAATTAAAGTCCGTTCTAACATTAATTTTGACAGTCTTGGAGCTCTACAACAAAGGAGGAGGTGCGCAGAAAGAGCCTACTTTCCTTTCTCTTTCTTATTTTTGTTGTTTTATTTTCTTTCAGAACTGTGCAGCTAGGTGTCAGGAAGGAGATGTAACAGCTGTAGAAGACAGTACAGAGACAGGATGTCTCTTCCAGGCCATCTGGACACTGGACCCTAACCCACAGAGAGCCTATGCAAGCTCTTAGCTCTCAGGTTCACTTTGCCAGCCATTACCTGGGGTTTGTGTAAAGATCTGTAAGTATAAACAAGAGAAACAGCACATATAACTTAAGCAGACACAGTTTCAAAAGCAAGGAAAAGTCTAACGAGTTGTCCAAATATTTGTAAATAACCATCTCTATCTTTAGAAGCGGGAAATGTCAAAGATCACAGCTACTTCATGGTGTTTATTCTGAACTATATAAACATTATCACCATACCCAGGCTGTGGACAAAAGAAAGATAAATAAATGCCCTTCTCTGCTTTCTGTGACCTCAAGACTCTTACAGGGGGAACAGTCATCCCTGTGACTTGTGGAATACAGCGCTGATTAGAAGAACAAGCAAAACTGCCACATGGAAATGCTTGGGTTTAGGAGACAAGAACATGGGCGTAGAGTTAAACAGAACTCACTTTGAATCTGTTCAAAGTATTAGCTTTCTGAGGATCCTTAATAAGATATTCAAGCTCACTCTCGTATAAAATGAGAATACCGAGTATAGTATATAAGCTGTTTGAGAATTGAAGAAGCAGATGTGTAGAGTTCTTGAAGCACAATAGGTACTCGACACATCAGTTTCTTCCTTCCCTTCTTTCTGCCCTCTAAAACCCTATATCCAATCCCCATTATTCCTTGTTCCCCAGCCTCCTACCTTTTGACTCCTGTGAAATCTGCATTCCTCAGTCTCAGTGCCCAAGAGGAGGACTGGAGTGCAGGTAGTTTCTTTTGAAAGTGGCCCCAGGAAGTAGGAGAGAAGGAACAGAGAGGATGCCACAGGGAGGGAAAATGGCACAGTGAGGTGAGGGTATGCACTGGAGGAAGGTGGCTAGAAGTAATGGGGTCTTAATTTTTTGGGCCCTCAGAGACATGTGCAGAGTCACCCTCTGAAAGCAGAAAGCTAATACATTGTCCCACCAATGGCAAGTCGCCCCAAGCAATGTAATGCACACCCTCCCTTCTACACACACACACACACACACACACACACACACACACACACACACACACACAGTTCTGGTCTAAGCACAGAAATTGGAATTAGAAAAACACTGTGGAGTTCAGCTGCTGTCACCCCTGCTGACCACAGCTGAGGCTGCAATCAGATGTGCTCCATGGAGACCTAACACGGGGTGCCAAAAGGGGATCCGCTACATGAGGCCGAAGATGGGCTTCACCTGCAGTATCAAATGTCCCCGGACACTAAGAGACTTGGTCTGCATCCTGGCTACAGTACTTCCAACTTGAAGATTGTGCCTGGTTGATTGCAGCTCTTATGCTCAGTGTCCTCGTCTATAAACAGGGACAGATTACTGTAGATTAAGTGAAACAGAAGAAATGCAAGAATTAGAAAAGTGCTTGCAACATACCTAAAACAGCTATGGCTTCTGTGCGTTTTGCTGCTGTAGGAATGAAGGAAGAAAAGCTGTGCTGGTGTGTCACTGCTACAGGGTGGGGCCAGAGTTTGCTCACAGCCTGGCTCTACTAAGCCTTGCTATGTGAGGTGTGGTCTAAAAATGGACAGAATTCACTTCACCTGGGAACTGGCTAAAAATCCAGACTCCTCACCCCAGGAGTCAGAGTCTGCATTTTACTGAGATCCTTGGTTCATGGTGTGCATGTAACAGTTTGATGGATGACATCATTTTGCCTCTCTCATGTTACTCAGTGGGATACAGTGGGCAGTTTTCACACTTTCTGTAGTTCACCCTACTGGAAATCATTTTGGGCATCTGCTTTTGCACACCTCTACCCTGAGAAGATGGAGGTGTGGTCTGTATCAGGGTGTCCCCTGGAGACCGGGCTCTTCCGCTGCACTGGCTAGCACCTAAGTTTATTACCTCTGCCCCAGTTCCTTGGTCCTAAATCTGTCTCGGGTACACCAGGGAGACCAGCTCTGATCTAATCATTTGGGCCCTGGATTTCATGATCAACTGCCATCTGGTACCAAAGAGTCTTAATCTCTACAAACTTTCCCTGCCTGGATCTTCTTTGCCTGGCTTAAACAACCAGTGCCCTGGTCTGCTGTACCAGATGTTCTCCTTCTATTCTATACCTTCCCTGGGAACAGATGATCACAAGATCTCCTCTTATGGTGCTCAGTATCTGCTGGAGTCCACTTTTTCTCCTTCTGCTCTCCTCAAGAATGTGAGCCACCAGAAGTCAGGAGCTCTGCCTGCCCTGCCTAGTACACTTCTAACTGTTGGTACTGATCACACATTAGGTATTCAAGTTAGCTTAGGTGTGACGGATTAAATGGTTGCAATTGGAATTCTTCAACAGATCCACCTGACTAGGAAACTCATGTTCCTTCCCTGCATGAGGCTGAAAGCAATAACTGCCACATGTGAAGACTAGATAAAGCTCAGCTTGGTTCTAGCATGTACCTAGCAACACCCTGCTAGGAGCACTTCAAATTTTGAGTTCTAATCTTTTTCCAGGAGAGTGGTATGATTCTCTTTCAAGATGCTAGGCAACAGCAGTGAGCTACAGCTCCCACTAGATACCTGCTTCCCTGCCATGAGGAGATAGCAACCAACACTCTACAATGTACTCTTGCTGAGCTAGCTGCTGGGTAATTAGGTTTATTCATCGTATTTTGACTGATGATATTTTCAACACATTGTGTGTTCACTGGGATGCAGCCCCACGGTAAGCCAAGGAGCGTCTGTGTGGCTGATACGTGACAGTGTCAGGATTTAAAAGCAGGCAGTACAGCTGTGGTTCCAAGCTGTATGCCACACCATTATGTGATACTTTCTCTCTGCGAAGAGAGACAATTGCCAATGTCGTTTCATCTCTCTGGGCCTCCCGGGCTTCAGAGGATGAGAAGTTAGACCCCATCCATGGTTGGTAGGAATTTGGAATCTGGCAGACTGGCAGGTGGATAGCAGCCATTTCCACTTTGCCTATTCACTTACCTTTCTTTGGCTAAGAGGCCAATGGCAACCTCCAATCAGACCCATGCTGGTACCCTCAGGTGAACAAACTGGGCTAGTCTGCCCAAGAATGGGAGAGATGAAGCTGACGTGAGCTAGGCCAAGGCTGCTCCGACCAGCCAGCTCCCAGCCAGGCAACAGCTGATGACAGAGGCACAGATAAATCCAGCTGATCACCCAGCCCCAGGGCAGACCAGGATAACTGCGCCAAGCTCAACTCCAAACTGCAAATCATAGATTCTTATACCAAGTAAATTATTTAAAGCTGCTAATTTTGGGGTGATTTATCCTACAGCAGAAATTAACCAATTACCCAACTCTAATAATGCTTGCCCCCCTCCCTCACCGCAGACCAGAGCAGACACACTGTTATCTTCATTTTGCAGCTACAAAATGGGATTTAAAAAGCCAAATAACTCTTACAGCCAGTAAGCAGTGAGACTGAGAGTCAAACCCAAACACTGTTTCTAGAATCTGTGCATTGAACCTGCATATGATATCATGTCTCCAAGATTGATTAAAACCTGACTGTGTGCCCAGAACTGGGCTAGGTTTTCAGCATAGAAAGGCAACACAAGCCAGGCCGTTCACTTGTGTGTTCGTATATGTCCAGAAAAATAGCTACCAACCTTAATGTATGAACAATTCGTATAAATGAATACAGGGAAAACACCTCACATAAAAAAGGATTGAGCACAGATAATTTATGGAAGAAAATATGTGTTGCAAGAAAACTCTATTAACCATATCAAAATGATAGACAAGCAAATTGAAGCAAGAATGAAAAGTTATTTCACACCCATCAAGTTGACAAATTAATCAATACTAAATAAATGAAAATACTTAATTCTTCTGATGGGAATATCATAATAATTTGTCAAGGGCTTTAAATGTTTTCATTCCTTTTATAACAAGTGGTAAATCTAATTCTAAAATATTACACCAAGAAAATAGGGAGCAAAGACATACACCACAATGGTTTTTTAAATAGTTAAAGAAACCCTAGTATCACAAATACAGATATACTTAAATGATAGACTATTTTATAGCCATTTATTCCATCCACTGCTTTGAAACTAGACCTATGTAATGTAACATGAGACCAAAGTCCCCCTGAGTGAGGCTAGAACAGACAAAAGTCTGTTTTCCTTAAGGTCACTAACCGCCCCTTGGCCATAGCAAATCACATGGCTCTGCCGTAACATCAATGGTGAGCGTTGTTCTCCTTGGGGAGGGGAAGAAAGTGTATTTGCTGAAAAATAATTCCAACGGTCATAATGCCTCCTGCTTAGGAAGCCTTCCCTGGGTTCCTCAGCTGCAAGCTCTTTCTCCTTCCTTTCACCTCTCACAGCCCTCTAACTGTCCTTTCCTATCACCCTGTGTTTGTCTTGTAATAGTTCATTATCTCTAGGACAGTAGAGATTCTGACTAAAGTATGAGCCACCTCCAGTCTGGACAAGGGGCTGATCTACATTCTCATTATATTAATTCCACCACGTACCTCATATCCTGACTAGTTATCGGCTGCTTCATAAATATCTCTCCAAGAAAAGAACACTGCTCATGTCTTTTCATGAAGCATAGACGCCTCCCATTCCCACACACTGGGAACTATGATACGTGGAGTGCTGGGTTTGAGATCCTGCCACACTCCTGCTGCCATCATCACATTGTGACGAAGTGTGTCTCTTCTGTTTTAAATGTTGCTGGATGAGGTTATTCAGAACACACCCTGGGAGTCAACAGCCCATGGGCCTAGGTGTGGGTCTGTTTGAGCCTTGGCTTCACTACTGGAGACATACAACTTCCCCCAGCATGGAGATCCCAGGAAAGTGGCTTCTCTTCTTTGAACTTAAGTTTCTCTCTCTCTCTGATAAATGGGTCCTCATGTCTGGAGGATATTGTGGGCACTGAAGACCCTAAGCCACAGCAGCCAAAAGGATGGCATTGTGCTCTGAACTGGGATCCTTTGCACCCTTCCCTGCTGAGCAGTGTCTGCCTTCTCTCTCCCCTGGTTCCGTCATCTCCCTCTCTAGCATAAAATGATGGGAGGAACAATAGCGTATAGAGCCATGACTGGGGACTGCATGTATTTCTGTCCGTGCTACACTGACGTGCTCGTGTAATCCCCATAAGCATCGCATGTAGTGAGTCCTGTTATCACCCCCAGTTGAAAAGACTCGGTAACCCTTGATGTTTTAAAACGTAGGTTGTATTTTACTTTTATTATCATTTTGGTATATCAAGACTATAGATCAGAGAGTAATTGCCATTGAAACGATAGTTTGTTACTCACAGTTTCCAAGAGGAAGGGAGGGCATCATGCAGTAGGTAAGGTACGGGGAAGCTTGGAGCTGGTCAGGAGGTGGAGGGAACTAGGAAAATAATTTATTAAAGCTTCCAAGAAAAGCCATGGTCACGCAGGCCTAAGTCTGCCTGGTGAGAATAATTTCAGAAGGCCTTGTGGGATAGGCACTATCCTTGGATACCTGGTCCTGGCCCTGGGGTAACTAGAGAAGGGACTTATGTCTGGGCTACAGGGGCTGGGCTCTGGCTGAGTTGGCTTGCATAGTTGTTCACAGTCCAAGAAATGGCCAAATCTGAGAGAGACTGTCAATCTCCATGGGACAGTCACCTCACTTTCCCTCTGCAGTTTCACTCTTCATACTTCTAGTTACCTGAAGTCAGCTATGGTTAAAAAATATTAAATGGAAAAATCCCATTAATTAAAATTGATTTCTTAAATTATGAGCTGTTCTGAGCAGCAGAATGAAATCTTGTTCTGTTCCACTCCTCCCCACACAGAACAGGAATCATTCTATTCCCCAGTGTGTATACATGCTGTATACATTACCCACCTGACAGTCATTTGGTAGCCATCTTGGTTATCAGCCCCACTGTGATAGTATCACAGAGTTGGAGTGTTTGTACATAGTGTTTGCTGCTACCTGTAGTTTCACACATCCAGTGGGGGTCTTAGACTGTATTCCCTAGAGATATGGTCTGAAGCTGAAGGTCTTTCTCCAGTGCCCATACTCTTGACTGCTGCCAAATGACTGCTCAGTTTTACTGGTTAGAGGCTGACATTCTAGAATGTTCTAGAGTGTATCTCTGTGGAGATACTGGAAGTGATGAGAAATTAGGAGGGTCTCTGAGGAGAAATGAGTGAAGAGAAAGGCTGGCATTTTTGGACTGGAATTGACTGGCCTAGGCTGAGATTAAACTGAGTGTGGTGGAGGGAGAGTGGGAAGGGATAGCTGAGTGATTGGAGTGCCAGTGTAGCTGTGGAGTGCCAGTGAGCTTTTCTGGGGGCCAGACTTGCTAGAGAAGGAGTGGGTTTAGAGGAGACTTGGGAGGTCACAGGACCTGCCTAAGAAGTCAGAACTGGCCGTTGGGGTGGAAACTCATCTTGAGGAGCTCCCTTTCTGGCTCTGCCATGTTCTCACAGAGTTTTTAACTCTGCATCTGTGTTGGTCAGCTTTCCCATTGTTAATGGGATAAAATGCCTGACAGCCTCATTTAAGGGAGGAGAGGCTTAATTTTGGCTCAGGGTTTAGAGGGCTTAGTCCATGGTTGGTTCCATCTTCCCTCATGCAAGAGGGGTGTGGACAGGAGTAATCTGTCCATCTCATGGAAGATGGAAGCAGAGAAAGTTAGAAGAGCCAGAGCCAGGGGGACATCGTCCAAAGGCATGCCAGCTCCAGTGACCCACCTTTTCAAAGTGGGCCCCCTTCATAGCACATTTAGCTATGAACTCAACAAAGGACTGACAACTTGTGAATATAATGCCTCAAGATCCGATCAACATCTGAAAGCCCCGTCTCTGAACACACAAGCCTTTTGGGGGACATTTTATATCTAAACCATAATAGCTCCTGTGCCTCTGCAGCCTAACCAAAACCTCATTTCCTGCTTCTGTGTGGATAGAGGAACATCAGGCTGGGAGTAAAGTGTTTTACACACTCCCTCGAGGTGTGAACATGGATTTGGCCATAACTTCCTTTCCTGCCTCATTCCCAAGCTTCTTGCTCGCCTCATGCACCTCACTCCCAGAAGCGTCTTTACTGCCCACCTGGCCGGTCTCTATGGTAGATACTTTTTTCCAGTAAAACACCAGCAAGAATGACTTTCTTCGTGGTGGGGCTGACAGTATGCATCTCTGTGCAAAAGATTTGTAGACTCTCGTAAAATTTGTTTGTGTTGGCCAGGATGCTTTCTTAAAGAACTAAGAAAAGGAATCCCTTAGGTTGCAGGTAACATGAACTTATTTGTGTGCTCTTAACAGTATTCTATTGTGGGACCTGGATCATAAACTCATGTCCCAGAAAGGAACCCAAGCAGACTTGCTCAGAGCAGGAGTATGGGGCACCATGCTAGTGCTCTTCACTGGTTCTGAGCCCCTACCATACATAGAGCCACACACAGGGTGTGGAAGATGGGAAGATGGATAAAGCTCTGTGGTTGCCCTTAATGAATTTAGACTCTAGCGAGAGAGGCAGATGTGCATAGCCACTTTAGCCAGCACAGTACATACATGTCCCAAGGCTGGTTGGAATCTTCTTTGAGAGAGGAATTGAGGATCGCTGTGATTTGACAATCTCCATAGAGATGGAGCCGTTTGAATGGAGGCCAGAAGGAATGGAGTCCACAAGGCAGAGTTAACATGGGAATTTTTGAAAATGAGAGCCCCTCTCAACTTAGTAGTTTGCCAGAGTGAAATGTCAATGGACTGTTCTAGGTGGAGCAAATCCTCATGTGAGGAAGTTGCAGCTTTGGCACTAAGAAGTGAATAATCGGAGTCAATAAGGCTTAAGAGTGTGTCTGTGTTGTTCCTAAGATGCCTGGCTCCTGAAGTCATTTGTCACAAGAGGAGCATGATGAGGTTTGCATTTGAATACACAGACAGTTGACCCCAGGGAGGATATAAAGGAAAAAAAATAAAGGAGGAAGCAGCTTTCACTGTATGCACATCAAAGAGTTTGGTGTACACTGCCTTGCACTGCCTATAGACTTCTCTAGGCTCCTCAATCTGCTGGGTGGATTGTCAAGACCCCTTTTGGCCTCAGGTTTTTTGAAGGGGATTGGATCAGGCTTTCTTCCAGTTGCTGTGCAGCCATTATTCTCCAACTGTGTTAATAGTGTGAGTCTGGCTCTGTACCAAGATCATCGATATGGATTCTCCCTAGTAATTCACACAACACTGAGAACTGGCTTTGTGACTTCCGGTTGAGAAGAGCAGCTGAGGTTCAGAGAACACATATAGAAAATTAAGAACTGTGACATGGCAAGGTCTTTTGACTTGAAGTTTTATGGTTTTTTTTCATAGACATACACTACCTCATAATTCCTCCCTCCTCTCCTTCCCTCCTTCCCTCCCTCTCCTTCTTTCTTTCTTTTCTCTCTCTCTCTCTCTCTTTTGTTTCCTCCCTCCATCCCTTCTTTCCTTTCATTTTCCATTCATGATTCATCACAGTCACTGAAAAACATGAGCCTACACTTACTTCAGTGTCTTGGACCTTGTGACACCTCAGATGAGTTCAGTAACTATTTCCTGAGCAGCTTCTGTATGCCTGGTACCCAAAGCCCTGAGAAATCTCTTGCTGATTAAAATATGGTTCCTGCCCCAAGATCTCTGTCTCATGTAGGAAACAGATGTGCAAACCCGACATTTGCAATTTGCTGAGATAAGTGCTAGAAAAGAACTGTGCAATCCCCTCTCAGGACCTCATTTTCCCACCTTGTAAAATATTATTTATCCATTTATTTCCAGTCCTGACTCCCCTGTGCACCACGCTTTCAAAATGAAAAGTCAGAACAAGTTGTACTGGGTCTGCCAGCCTGTGTTCATGCTCGGAGGGAGCACTTGTGTTCTGCATGGTCGGCCTTCCAGAATTCCTTACTAAATAAGGGGGGGAAATGAAAAATTTATACTTTAAGGCTTAATGTCTTATGAAATAATAATAGACTCTGCACAAAAATTTTATCTGAAATTATGGAAATCTCCATCTCAATGTGTCAAAGGAAGCTTCCCATATATGCTCTGTCTTATAAGATTGAATAATAAATAATTTTGAGAGCAGTGGTAAATATTTATATAAGGTAGTAAAAGTTTGATTCACTCACAAAAGAGTTTGAGGAAGAGAAAATTAAAAAGGAGTGACATATGCATGGGAAAGAAATAAAATAAACATTAAGGAAATCAAATGAAATGTTAATAGCTGTTGCTTCTAGAAGTGGGAATTATATGTGATATTTTTCCATGTTTTTGTGTTTCTCCTCAAAATTCTGCAATGAGTACGTATTTCTCATATTTTTAGAAAATACACATTACTTGTAAAAAATATCCTTGGTGACTTGAAAATTGAACTCTGTTGGTGGTAGTCGGCTCCCATCTGCCTTGAGTATCCCTGAGGGGATTTGGAATTGCAGACTGTAGACTACTTTTGTTTTCAAAATAAAAACTGAACTTGCCATAACTTTATGAGTTGGACTTCTAAGAAGATGAAGATGCTCATCAGAGCAAGGTGAGCTGTGGGTGCTGAAATGCCAGCTTTCCACATAGGAATTCTGCAGCTGTAAGACTTCATGGGTGTTGTGGTTGGGTCCTCAAACAATACACCCCCCAGAGTCCCATTGTACTCAAGGCTCAGGTCCTGCAGGGATTGGTGGGGTGTGTGTGTGAATGGATCACAGGTGTAACTCCGACAGCTGTAGTAATCCATAGGTGAGGTGATAACTTGATGGGGCTACTGAAAGGTGATAGAAATAGAAAGTGCTTCCATTTGCAAATGAGAAAGCAAAATCTAGGGAGAATCATTTGCCTTTCTGTCTGCTCTTTCTTCCGACTTGTAACACTGACATTCTATCCTCTGTGCACAAAGCAGCTGCCTGGCATCTCTGAGTTACAAAGCAGAAGGAGGAAAGCCCACATACCCATGGCAGGACATGGAAGGCATGGAGGTTGTCACTGTGGCTATCACAGAGAACTTGCAGTGGTCCTCATCTACCCTACCACTGTCTTCTTGGGTTGGGAAGATACATTAGTTCTATTTATTTAACCACTCTGGTCAGATCTCTGTCACAGGGAGCGAGTGCTTTATGTAATTGACATGGTATGATAGGAGACCCTCAGTGAACAGGTAGAACTACACAAAGAGCATTAGGAAGACATCAGTGATGAATTCAGCCCAATGCCCCAGCCAGAAGCTGATATTCATGGTGTCTCTGGCTCTCAAGAGGCTCAGAGAGGAAAATAGATTGCTGAAGAACACAAAACTGAACATTGGAAAAAATCATCATGCATTCCTTACATCCTCCTAAAAATGTTCCTTATACAAACATATTGTGACACACTGGGCCTACAATACTTTATTGCCTATTTAAACAATAACTGCAGAAGTAAAATAGGTGTTGCTTGAGGGTAAGTTGCTTTCTTTTTCTCTGTGTGGCCATTATGTAACCTAATACATGCCAAGACACTTTCTACAAATGTAACATCAATTCCCTTTCTCCCCTGCTTAGCCCTTGGAGTTCCTGGACATCACCAGAGTTATTGATTTCTGGCCCAGTGCAACTGCAGATGGGATGCGTCAGCCTCTAAGGAAATGTTGTTTGAGGAAATGGATCAATAAGGCTGATTGTTCACATTACAAAGGAGTCCAGGCCAGTGTACTGCACTAATTGGTTGTAGGAAATAAATGACTACAGAGAGGCCACTTGGTTTAGAGGAAGAAGCCCCAAGATCTGAGACTGTTCTTTTACTATCTGGGTGCTTTTTACATGGTGTTCATACAGCAACAACAGTGACGATGATGATGTTCTCTAATCTTGCAGGTTTGTTGTTTTGTGAATTACCTGAAAAGAAGGAACATAATCCTTAAACACTGCTACAGCATACTTGTTATGGAAATAAAGATTTGATATTGATATCATGGTTACAGAAGTTCTCAAATAAGAAATTGAAAATGCTTTCAAAAGCAGTCAAGTATGGTTGGGAGCTTTACACCTGGAGCATGAGCAGGTGCTGCTAAGTAGATGATTTGGAACTTGGGAAAATTCCTGTCTGCCAAAGCAGCTTCACACTCTGTCCTCCTTCAGCCCTGTGGAGAGCGCTCTTCCCTTCTTTGGATGCTGCCCATGAGTTGTCCTGGGTTGGTCCATGGAGGGTCTTTGCTCAGCGACATGTACTGAATTCCAATTCTCAAAAGGTCTGGGGGACAAGGAGATACTGGCTCGTCAGTAGTGAAATGGGCTAATCTCTTTGCAAATAAACTGTTCTTATCCTAACCCTGATTGGAGAGGCCACTGCTAATAAGGAAACTTTGATCATCATGGGTACGAGGGCAGAAGCTACATCTGCATTCCAAGCAGTGTCTAGCATAAAGCCAAACTCAATAAATATTATGGAAAGAAAGAAGGAAGGAAGAAGCTTTCTTTGAGGCTGACAAAAGTTGACATGGGAAAGCAGACATTGGGTCAAGCAAAGATCAGATGCTGAATCCTGGGCTCCCCATCCTGCCTGTTAGTGTTTTGTAGAAGTAAGCTGATCAGAAACCTGTAACTGAAGAAACTCTATTGAGGGTGTGGAAAGTTAGCAAGAGAAATTCATGAGTGTGTAGTTCCTTAGGCTGGGCTCATTGGGAAGGTGAGAGTGGAATCTCTTCCTGACTCTGAAGATTTGGGTGCAGAAAGGAAATGCATGAGCCCTGGGCAACTTGCTAGGTAGGATATCTTCATTTCCATAAGGGATGCCAGCCAGCAGACAGCTGTGCCCATGTGCAATTCTGGCCAAAGCAAGGCAAGAGAGGTCTCTGAGTCTCCTGTGGCCCTGCTGTGGTACAGGAAGGTGAGCAGGAAACATCCACAGACCTTAAACATTGACCTCTGTTGGGTGCCGATGAAGGGTTTGTCTCTCAACAGATGCCAGGAAAATTGAAAACGACTTTGTCAAACAGCATAAAGAAGGAGACTCATCTTTCACAGAAGGGGAATCAAAAAACTTGGAGATCTTAAAGTTGGGACAAAGGCATAAATTTCCCACCATTGCTTAGTTGTCATTATATAAACCTATAGAGAAGTAATCGTGTCCTGGCAAAGCAGCTATGCAAAATGAAAGAAAGAAATTATAGAATTTGCCAGTTTTCAGGATGTCAGTGTCAATTCCAGTTTGCAAAACTGCTGAAAATCTAACAACCAGCTTATATGGGCTGCATTAGGTGGCTCAAACTCACCATGAGTGGGAGCTAACCCCTGAATGTAAGTGAACTTTAGATCCAACATAGCTGAGAGATTTCAGGACAACCTGAATTTTCTGCACCAGGTAGAGTGAAGGTTAAGAATGAAGAGATAAACAACAGGAAAAGAATAACAAAAGAAATTACAAAACTAAACTAAAATAAGAAAGTCTAGAGAAGCTGAAAAGTTAGACCTTACTGGGACTAACATTGTATTCAAGATAATTATAACCATTGAAGACTTAGATTTGTGGAAAATGAAAAAGATGGGTGGAGTTAGGAAAGGAGTATTGTTGGGATAGAACTCTACCTGGGTCTCTGGGATTTCTGCAAGCACAGATAGGGGCTGCCCTTTGCTCTGAGTTATTAATTTTGTATGTCTCCGTAGAAAACACCCTCAGAGAGAGATGGTATTTCTCTCTAGAGCAACATGTAGGCTGGCTTTGTGTCTATTTAAAAAATCAGACTCCCTAATTCTGTGGCTCCTCTACTGCAGTGAAGCCACCGAGGGATCAAACAGCATGGTCTTCTTCACCCTGTAGGAATGCAGGCTTGTGGCATGGGTGCCAAAATGCTGATTCTCCAGTGCTAACCCAACACCTGATATGTGGGGTGCATGCCTTCTACATCCTTCAGAAAACTGTGTCTCTCCAACATGTTAGGATGTGCAATCAAAGGACCATCACAGTCCTTGACATTCATAAGTTCAGATCATGACTAAGTGCCACCAACCAGGTACTATAAGAGTTGACCACACAGCTAAATGCAAGTCAGAGTGTGTGAAACAAGAACTTTTCAGTTATTACCCAGTCTTACAGGTGGGGAAGGTGAGGAGCAGAGGAACAAATGCCTTGCCCAGTGTTGTGAGGATAGGGAATGTCAGGGCTGGGTTTGACCAAGGTCCTTCTGGTTCCAAGCTCAAAGTATCCACTGGCTGGTGGAGGGTACATTTTGAAAGCGATCATCCTTCACAGCCATAATGAGGCTGCCTGGTCTTTGGACTGTGTAGATCTGGGATGCAGCCCTAGCTCAGCACGGTGACCTTGATCAACCTGCTTGAGCTGTCTGAGCCTCCCCTCTCATTTGATAAATGGAGTGTGAGCAGGGCTCACCTTGGTGAACAGCCAACTGCAAGCCTCTGTAAGGCTGAATAGTGATGGAGTGAAAACACTTCCTAGCAAGATGTCTAAGAGGGGCTGGAGCTAATAGTAACTCCTCTGCTAATAGGGCACTCTTCCTGTCTAGCACTACAGTGCTAAAGAACAGATCAGGACCCGACATACCACCTGGCTTAGTCGCAGATGAGAGGACTGAAGCTCAGTGAGGGGGTGAAGTCTGCCAGGTTCACTGAGCACATTGCTGCCCCAGCCTGAGAAGGACATCTCTCCCTGCTTGGTCAGGCCTTGGCCTTCCCACTCCCCTGCTGTTACTATTTACTGTACCTACTTGCCTGTGCTGCCCCTTCCCATAACTTACTTCCATAAGGACCCATCACCTCTCACAGGAACAGTTGTTTATCAATTTAATATCTCACCTACTAAAGAACCAGCTCTGTGAGTTCAGGGACATCTGTTGATGTATCACAGCAACCAGCCTGGGCCTGGCACAGAGCACAGCACGATGCATGTTTGTATAGAGGGTGCAAGTGAGGGCAGGCACACATGTAAAGTAAGTCCTTGGGCATGCTGCAGGCCTGCAAGAAAAGTGAGTGTAGGAAGAGGGGCAATCAGGAAGTAAGGAGGGGCAGGCTGGAGATGGGCTAAGCACAGACCCTTGCCTCGGGCTCATGTGGCCTGATTCTGGGGCCAAAGGTTGTGCTGAAGCAGGGTTCCAGGTGGAGCGGCCACACCAAGCAGATGGGGTCTTCTTTATCAGTCTTTTGCTCCTTGTTGAAAACCCCTTTAATATTAATTCTAGCTGGGTGAGCGATGCCCATGGGCTGGAGCCAGAGAACTAATGAGAGAAATGGGGAAGTGGAAACATCAGCAGGAACGGGAATAGGTAAGTGGACAGAGGGAATCCCCAGGGGGTTTTGGTGGAGTACCTGAGTCACGGCTGCAGAAGGTCAGGGAGGCTTCAGAAGAGGGGCACCTGAGCTGAGTCAGTAGGGTGTGCTGATGCCCTCTTCATATTGAAGCAGAAGCCTGAATTCAGACTTGCTCAGGACTCAGAACCAGCCAGCTCACTGTTGCCCACTGCACTCACCCTGCTGTACCCATCTCACAAGCCGAGGCTAATTTCTTGGCATCAGTCTTGATTTCTCAGCTTTAAGTGAGTGTCATAGGAGGTCAGGAGCACAGATTTTTGAGTTGGTCCAAATCTGAGCCTCACTAGCTCTGGGTAGTTGCATCAGTCTAAAATTTGGTTTTCTTATTTGCTAAAGTGAAAAAATACAAGTACTTGTGCATTTTTCACTGGAAATCACACCAAGTATCACAGCAAGTGGCATCACCTATGACCAAAAGGACACTGAGGAGCATCTGCAGCATGTGGGCCACTTTAATCCTGTGACCCAGAGCCCCTGACCCAGGAACAGCTCATCCCTAACCTGGCTATGAAGGAGGTCATCGATGCATTCATCCTGAGAATGGCTGGGTGGAGGACTACTGAGGCCCATTGCTCCACCCTGCTTGATATCCTGTGTCAGGAAGGTCCTGAGACAGAAGCCCCGGTTCCTGTACATAATTTGTGTCATTGTGCCTGCCCTTTGTAGTTGCTGTCATTGTCATTATTATTTTGGTTTCATTAGTCTTTACACTTCCTGTGTTCATATTTGAAGCAGGTAGTGACAGTCTCTCTAGACGTGCTGTCCCCAATTGGCATGACATGAAGCTTATTGCTTCCCAGTTTGCATAGCAGAAATAGAGCCAATGAGGCCCTTTCTCTGTAAGCCTTCTGTGAATCCATCAACTTGTCCATCCTGGCCAGTCTCTGGGCAGTGCCAGCTCCCAGCAGGACTAGATGGGTGGTCTCTGGCAATTCTGAGTCCCCAGCTGTGATTCTGTGGTAAATGGTGTTTATCAGTGGGGATGGGAGGCTCCTCCCTAAGCAGTAAGTTTAAGGCAGGACCAGGCCTGACCTGTTAGCAGGTTGATTTCTATGTAGAATTGCATTTTCTCTTTTCATTAATCACTCCCACTTCACCCAATAGCTTCTGTTGGGCACTGGCTCTCGCCAGGGCTTGAAGAGCATATGGTCTAGAGCCGGGGGAAGAGGGCTAGGTGACTGGAGGGGGCTGGAGGGATTTGCCAATTCAGAGACACTGCAAGCAGATAAGTGGCTCTGTGACTGGGTGAGCTGGCAAGCTATGGTCTCCTCCCACATATTTTACTGGAAACAAAGTTGTCGCTACCTGAATGCGAACCTGGGCACATTTCTTTTCTTCGCTGAATCACATTATTTTTATCTACAGAATGTAGCTTCCTCCAGAGTTGTTGTGTTGTGTGTGTTCACAAATAATGCATGAGAGTGCAGTTCTGTAACTGGAATCTAAATGCAGTGGAGTAGATGGTGAGGCACGATTGCAGGCACCTAAATGTTTGTGTCCCCTCCAAAATTTGTCTTGAAATTTCATCTCCAAAGCAGCAATATTAGGTTTTAGAAGGTGTTTGTGTGAACAGGTTTAGGATCCCCTATTAAAGGGCTTGACTGAGGGATTCCAACCTTCTGTCTCTGCCCCCTGAGGATGTAGCCTTTCTTCTAACTGAGGGTGCAACATCAGAGGCACCAACTTGGAAGAGAGTGGGCTTCACCAGGCAATGAATCATGTTGGTGCATTGGCATTGGATTCTCCAGCATTCAGAACTGCAAAATAAATACTTTTCTTTATAAGTTACCCAGTTTGTGATGTTCTACTATAACAGAATAAACAGAATGAGAAAAGAATGAGGGTCCTTTTGTCCCACCACAGCCACCTGAATCTGTCTTGGGAAGGAAAACCACAGTGCAATAACTATCTGAGCCACCATTCCATCTCAACAATGGGTCAACGACATCTGCTTCCAAAAGTGCTGTGGGAATCAGAAAGGATGGTGTATAGAATCCTTCTAGCATGCTCTCTTTGGTTCCTGAAAGACCCTCAGTTCCATGAGCTTCAGTTTCTTTAATTTGTTAAAGGGTGTGCTTGAATAATAAAGTTAGAATAGAAAAATACCTTTCCATACATCAGGTTTTAACAAGTTGGTGAGGTCTAGGGGAGCTCCAACAGCAGGTGCCAGGATTCCCATGGCTTTGCTTTAAATGGGTGTGAGCATGCTGTGAACAGCAGGGACACTTCTGGGGTGGCTTCTAGAATGAAGGGCTCCCACATTCAGTGTGCCACCTTACTTATTCTTTATAAAGGTGCCATAGATGTGTGTGTATTTGAGTGTGTTTGTGTGTGTGTGTGTGTTGTGGTGCTGAGAATTAAACCTGAGGCCTTGCACACACTAAGCATGTGCTGTAGCACTGAGTTGCACCCTCAGGCATGAACTCAGGTTTTGATCATCCTGTCTTATGTGTAAGGAGAGAGAGACATGGAAGTGATATTCTGCCCGTATTCACACCTTTAGGTGATTCCAAAGCAGAGTTCTTGCCTTTGGCTCCTGGGCCCCGAACACAGTGATAAGTTGCCCACAGCAGCTGGGAAGGAAGCGTTATCCTAATCCTCCATAGGGAACTGCTCCAGAATGAAAGCCTTGAGGGACAGCCTGGCCCAGCAGTCTGCAAGCTGAGAATTGAGTGCCTTTGGTTACCGGTGACTTTGGGGGAGCTGCCGATCGTCAAAAGAATCTCCTTCCCCTTCTCAACATTGGTGAATCCTCTTTGAATAATTTTATTGTTTTCTGGTACTAGGGATTGGAATCAGGACCTTGTGCTTGCCAGGCAGGGGTAGCACCACTGAACTAAATTCTGGTGAATCCTCTTGAAAAGAACTGTGTCTGGGCTCGCTTTCTCAGCCTTCCTTTGCACTTCATAAAGGAAAGCCATTCATCTCCTTCATCCTGAATTTAGCCTTTGGGGAGTTGAACACAGGGAGGAGCTGCCCTGAGGGATATTGAAGGTGGCAGTACCTTACTTCTTATAGGCATCAAATACAGGCAAGGACCAGTCTCAGTTCTCTCTCTTTTTATTACATATCTATTCATCCATTTATCTATCCATCCATCTCCTTCCCTCCACCCATCTTTCCTTCTGTCTATCCTTCCTTTATTCATCCATCCATCCACTCATCCATCCATTCAATATTCAATCATCCATTTCCCTTAAAATTTGATATCAAGAATGAGAAGGGTAATAAATCCTACGAGTTAATACATTTACTTACATTTTACAGTTTATTTAGGCTTTCTTGTCATATAGTAAATTGGATTTGATTAATGTGAAGGATGAGGTTTGCCAATTAGGCTAGATAGCAGATTTTTTTCCACAAATAAAGTGAATTAAACCTGGACTCCAAAGTTTTGATTGAGGAAAGTCAACATACTCAGTGCTCCAGAACTGTAGTGTCCAATTTGGTAACACAATCACATAATTATTTGAATTGTGGCTGGTCCCAACTGAGACCCATTGTAGGTATAAAGATTACACTGGGTTTCAAGGATTCACTATGAAAAAAGGAATGCAAAGAGGGCTGGGGATTTAGCTCAGTGGTTCCGCCACCTGCCAGCAAGCACAAGGTCCCGAGTTTGATCCCCGGTACAAAACAAAACACAAAACAAAGAATGTGAAGTATCTCAGTAATACTTTTATATTGACTTCATGTTGAAATGATCACATTTTGATTATATTAAGTGAAATAAAATATATTATTAACAGTAACTTCATCCATTCCCCTTTTATTCTTTTAAGTGTGACAACTAGAAACTTAAATTGTGTATGATATCCTCATTATATTTCTATTGGATTGTGTTGCTTTAGAAATTGCATCCCTCAGAATCATATTAATAAAGGACAACATTTTTAGAGGTCTATTTAAAATTTCACAGTGGTACTGGCTTTAAACAAATTTTTCAGATCAAACATAAGCAAAGACACCATTTGGTAAGGGCGGGAAACTTTCACCCACAACTTGTTCAGATGTGTTGCTTTTGAGAATTCTATAATGGCCACAGAAAGTTCCTGTGTGACCTATTGGGTCTTGACAAATAGGAGATATTTGCCTTAACCAAGCTTCCACAAAGATTAAGTGAAGGTTTTCTCTAGCATTTGCCAACCTATTAGAAGCTGTCTGCCGTCTGGCCACACTATTGTCTAATGAGTTCTAGGAAAGAGTGTGGAGTTGGGGAAGAGCACCAGCTAGGACACAAGGCAGCGGGTATGGCTCCCTTTCCAACGACTAGAATTTACCTCCCCTGTGAGTTACAGATAGATGGTTAGCACCTTAATCAAAGAGGCCTCCAGGACCTCTCTTGTTCTTTCTGCCACGTGGCTTGATGGTAACAAGACAGCAGTCTACAAACTAGGAAATCTCACTAGACACTGAGCCTTCCAGGGCCTTGATTATGGGCTTCTGGCCTCCCAAATGCTGAAAAATACATTTATGATTTTTATAAGCCACCCCATACCTTTGATAGCAGCCCAGATGGATTAAGACAGCTCTTCGGTGATGTTTTTCCTGCTATGACATTCTATGACTTGTGTCAATTTCTTCGTCTATGTGGTAGTATAATACTTGCTCCTGCTTCCTCAAGCTAAATCAACTGATTTAGTTGACACACACTTTCAGCACAGGATGCGGCACACATTGTTAATATGTGCTTACAACTATTAACCTATTGTTGAGGTCATCTGAAGGCCTGGAAGGACAGTCGTCCATCTCACGGATAATGATGTGCTCAGCCAAGAAAGATGCAAGTTCCCACAGCACTGTCATGCCCAAACTGGTCAGGATTTTTCACCCAGACTCCACTTTCATGGGTTCCTTTATTTATTGTAGTAAAATATATGAAATGTACAACTGGTCATTTCAGGCAACTACCTCAAATTTAGTAGCCTAAAGCAACAGAAACTTGGTCCAGAGGGCAAAGGTTGGGAATCGGGTGTTGGCAGAGTCCTGCTCCTGCTGTGTGTCTAGGAGAGCACCCTTCCTTGGTTCCTGCCACTCTGGTGGCTCCCAGCATCCCTTGGTTTGTGGCTGCATCACTGCAATCTCTGCCTCCACCTTCATTTGTTACTGTTTGATCTTCTTGGTCCTTTGAAAGGATGCTTTCATTGACTTAAGGCCCATCCCAATCCAGTCTGACCTCATCACCATTCTTACCCTAATTGTATCTGTAAGAACTCTAGTTCCAAATAAGTTCACATTCTACACTTCCAGGTAGACATGAACCTGATTTTGGGGAACACTTTTCAACCCACCACACCCTCCCCTCTTCTTGCTTGAATATTTGGCCATCTGATATAAGGTCTGTCTGGTTGTCGCCTTGCTGACTCCCACTGCAACAGTGCACCCTCTGATAACTTTGGGATTCAAGTCTGTTGTGGCAGCCTCTGGAGCCTGGCACACATCTGGGCTCCATAACCATGGGTGGACTTCAAGACTAAGTGCCAGTGCCTCTCAGCTGCTGTCTTTGCCCAGGGGTTGCACTGAGTTGAGGACCCCTCAGCCTTTACAGCTGGAATCCCTGGCTCTGGGGCACTCTTCCTGGAAAACCCCGGGAGTGGAAATTTTACAGCTGGCTTTTAAAATAAATTACCTTCTCTGTGTGTGTGTTTGCTCTGATTACAGAGGGGAAGCCTGGCGTGGAGTTGATTGGGTGGCCACGTGAGTGATTATTAATGGCTTCTTGGCTGCACTGCAGGATTAGTTGGTTGTTTTGGCATTACTTTTTTAAAAGAATTTAAAGAGCTAATAAAACAAATAAAGCAATGTATACTCATTCACAAGAGAAAGACAAAAGGCTAACAGCAAAATGTGAAGGAAAAAAAGGCATTTGTAATCCCACACTTCATGGGCAACCATCTTGGATCTAAACACCATCAAGCCATATGCTATGCAGCCTGAACCTTGGTCAGATCAGACCCCATATTCAGTTTGAAATCGTACTCCTTTTTCCTCAAAATTAGGCATTGAGCATTTTCTCTATCCTTAAAGACTTCAAATAGTTACCACTTGAGCAGTGCTTACAATTTGCAGGTGTGGAGGCTAGCTCTCTACCCAATCTACTCTTAATTTTCACAACATCTGATGCAGGTTGACAAAATGGGCCCTGAGGCCCGGTGCCTGGGTGTCTCTCATAATGGTAACTCTCCTGAACGGTGTGACTTTGGGCAGTATAGGTGTATTAGTTTCATGTGGCTACTATAATGAATTACTGTGAACTTTGTGGCTTAAAATGAGTGATTCTCTCATAGCTCTAGGGACCAGAAGTTAGAAATTGAGGTATCAGCCAGCTTGGAGGGCTTTCAGGGTGCAAGTTGGCCCAGCTCGCTGTTCTGGAGGCTGCAGGCCAGGACGGCTATCACAGAGCTCAGGGTGACGGCAGGGACTGGGGAGGCCCGGTGGGGCCCAACACCGGCATTCCCCTCCCTCTGCACTCCTTCTGCTTCCAGAACACTCCCCTCACAGAGCACCCCTGTCTTCCCAGCGCTCAGGAGGCTGAAGCAGGATGATTGCTGCCAGTTGGATGCCAGAGGCCATGGAAATATCCAGGAGTGAACAGCAACACCTGGACCTGAATATAGGACGTCTGTCTCAGCAAAGGCTCTGTCTGCTATGGTCAGGGACAGAGGTGGCAGGATAGCACCTTCTGCTTACTCGACTCCTCAGTGTGGGACCTTTCTTCTGCCTCTCTTACCATGTAGGGGAATACATGAAGAAACTTGTACTGTGCTTTTGGTTGTCTCAAGGTGTCTTGACCTATTTTGTCATGCCATTACAGACTGTTGGCTCATGATTCTAGACACTGAGAAATCCAAGAGCAAGAGGCTGGCATCTGTAGAGGATGTCATTTCATGCTACAATAAAGGTGAGAGGGAGTGTGAAAGTAAAATGGGGTTTAAATCCCCTGTTCATAGTAACCTAAGGCCCATCATAATGACATTAATCCATTCTTTCCAATCTCAGAGCCCTACCACCTCTTCCTAGACTCCAGATTTCAACATAGTTGCAATGTTAAGTTTCCAACACATAATCTGCGGGGGAGGGATGTTCACACCATAGCACAGGTCTCCTACCATTAGGACTGGGACATTTGGGGGAATAGCTAAGAAGATGCTTCTTGTTCTTCCTTCATGTCCTCCCAGCACAGAAATCTATTTCAACAGCTCTTTCACTGTCACCTTCCTTGCTTAGTCTGCGAGTCTTACCAGGGAGGATTTTTGTTTTCTTTAATGCAGACTCCTGTACCCAACACAGAAGAAGTGGAATAAGAGCTAAGCTGGCTGAACTGAGCAAACAAAGAGAAGACTAATGGAGGTATCTCAAGCAACAGCTGCCTGCCTGGCCAGTGCCACTTGACCATTGTATATTAAAGATCCCTTACAATTACATGACATTGTACAGATTACACATTTTCTTATATCCATCATCTTGGAAAGTAGGCTGACCTGTGGTTTCATAATGAGAGTGGTATTTTCTCTTCCTGTATTCATCTTGCCCTGATCTTATACATTACCAGTGGCACCCTTAATAGCAGTGTGAATTCTCATTTTTAAATATTAATTTAATGTGGCTTAAGTGGTACTTCATTACTTTGGTTGATTTGGAACAAGTTTGAACATTTTTTTAAAATGTTCATTTTTATTCTTAGTTCATTTACATGTTGTGGTCTCAGCATACTATTCTTATCAGCTTATGTGGGCACAGAACAGAATAAAGAATTTAGTTCCTGAAGACCATAGTCTGAAGAACAACTTTTCCATAGATGCTTTCTTTTAAAAATTATTCTTAAGTGTTTATTTTCATAAGAGTTTTTCTACATAATCATATTTCTTGATCATTTCATTTGCAAATTCTTCAAAAATTTTATAATTTCAAAGGTTCTCCCTGTTAAAGACACTTAATAAGAGAAAAACCTAGAGTGGCACAGATTTTTTATTTTTTAATTTCTCATAATTTACTCATTAATCTATCTAGAAGCCAGCATTTGATGCTAATTTTGAAGCAGGACTTCAAACTGACTTTTCCTTCCAAATATTAAATGCAGTTTTCCAATTTCTACTCACTGATTTATCTTTACCATCTACATACACATCAGCAAACTATTATGGCTTCTCTATAGACACCCTCCCCAATGCCTCATATGGTCACAGGTTGGGCTTTTTGGAGGTGGCTGGATCCAGGGTCTGTGCTGCTGGATTCAAGGATGTGATGCTGTGATGATCACGGTATGGTGCTAGGATTATGGCTACCCCAACCTGGATAAGATATAAGGGACAGAAAGAGGGTTAGCTGCTTTTTGCTTGCTGTTGCTACTTTGCTGCATTGCTGCCTTCTGACTGCCATGAACTGTTTCTCCTCTATGATGCCCCTCTGCCATGCCCCCTACCTTGGAACTAGTCATCTATGAACTGAAACCTCTACAAACTGTGAGCCAAATAAACCTTTCTTCCTTTAACTTTGGGTGTCAGCTATTTTGCTCCAGCAATGAGAAATGTAACTGAGACACACACACTTTCCTTTACGATATATCTGGATATTAAATAAAATAAATACATTCTTGAAAATCCCATTTACTTCATTGATAAGCACAGTGAGGTGGAGAGAGACAAAGTAATTTCCATGGTCTCACTCAATCTGTTAGAGGGACAATTTAAAGGATGGCCCAATTTTGTAGCTTCCAAATTCAGCACTGTTCCATTAATTTCTTACTATTTTACCTTTCTTTTCACATGATGCCACAACTAACAACATCACTTATTTCCATATGTTGTCCTCCTAATTAAATTTATACTATCCAGTAGAGTAATCAGCACTCACGTGGTACTAGTGAGTGTTTGAAATACACAAGCCCAAAGTGAGCTACATGGCAAGTATCAAACACACATGGAAACTCGAATAATAGGAGGGAAAATAAAAAGTTGCAGACCATCTCATCAATAGTTACAATGATTACCTATTGAAATAATCATACACTTGGCATATTAAATAAGAGTTATTTTCACTTGTTTCTTTATAACTCTTTAGCACAGCTCCTAGAGCATTAAACATTACTTACATGGTTTGCATTTTGTTTCTGCTGGGAGTTGATGAAAACTAGTTTATTTGTATATGGGCATGGGTACTTTGTTTTGGTTCTTCTTTTTCCACCATATTATCTTGAAGATCATCACGGTTTTTACTACATAACAGATGCTCATGAAATATTACTTAAATTGATGAATGGGCATGAATAAATTCCAAACTGCAACCACCCTGTTCTCTGAAAGGACACCATCCCACCCAATCTTGGGCGCTGAGTGGTTTCTTTCTTCAAGTTTAAAGGGACTGGATAGGACGCATGACAATAATCAAAAAGGGCCCCTTATTCCCTAAGAGCCAAGAGAGAACATCTGAATGAGTCAGGAGTCAGGCCACAGAGGCAGCCATTTTGAGAACCTCTTATATTGTCAATAGGGAATCAACAAGGCACCTTGGTCAGGCACCAATTCTGAGCAGGTTGGCCTGGGTTTGAATTTGAATCTTGTCTCTCCTCCTTGTCAGCTGCCTGACCTCAGGGAAGATGCCATCCATCTTCCCCACCTCCATTCTTCCTTTCTCCCTTCTTTCTTGCTTCTTTCTATACCCCACATCCCTTATTTATAGGATTAGCATTGCAGCTAACAAATCGAAAGTGCCTAGAACTATGTTTTGGGCATATTTATTACTGAATAGGTGTTATTTCCCCCACTGGAGGAAGGCAGAGCTGCCTAGAACTCACTCTGATTCATGAATCTCACTGTTTTTCTAAGCCTTCCAGGTGTGTTACTTATTTTAAATATATAGTGTAGAAGGGTAGTTGCCAGGGCATGAATGGAATTATTGGATTTGTACAGAGTATCAGAGAAAATGAAAAATGCTGGTTATGGCTGGTGGTGGTGGTGATTGCATTGCACAACAATATAAGTGTACTTGTGATATAGTTAATCTTGATTGTCAATTAATTGGCTTGAGAGTTGCCTGGGGATTATAAAGGACACTTCCGGGTGTGTCTGGGTAGCCCTAGAGAGAATGATCTTGGAGACTGTATCTTCCTGGTGATCTCTTCCTCTCTGAAAGTTTTCCCTGCTTTCTATTTCCTGAATGTCATGAGTTGGGAAGCTTTTCTCTATCACATGGTTCCACCTTGTTGTTTTTGCCTTATAGCTGGCTGACCATGGACTGAAACCTCTTAAAACCATAAAGCAAAATAAATCTTCTCTTCCTTAGGTTGTGGGTATCCAGTGCTTTGTCCCATCAGTGCAAAAGCTGACCAATACAGCACCTAACGCCACCAAACTGGTCACTCTAAAATTGTTAAAATGGTAAATTTTATGTTTTATGTGCTTTAACACATTTTATAATATAAACATTCAAATAAAAAAGTATAGGGAAATTTTGTAGTATAGAATTGTTTCACGTATCTCCAGGTAGCAGGAAGTAGCTTCCAGACAGAGACAAACGGGTTTCCTGGCGGGCTGCATCCATAGAATAGCTGTGCCCAGCTGATGTGGGGGAGACTGGTCAGAGCAAGGGGCTCTATGATAAAGAATTGCCATAATTGTTGATCCCAAGGTCCCCAACAGATTCTTGAGAGCTATCTGGAGAGCTTCCCTATGTATCATCGAGAAGAAGGTGGTGGGTATGGAGCTGAGATCAAGGCCCTCCTGGAGTCTGAAGTCTGAGTACCCAGCACACATGGGAGAGTGAGGCAGGCTCAGGGTGGGGAGGAGGGTGTGAGGCAAACCTCCAGGTTGAGGTTCTCAGTGCCTATCAGTGCCTCCCTGAGTCAGCTGCCCCAAGAAGGGACTAGGAAACCACTGAGAAGCTTGGGAAGTGGAATACCACCTGCAGATTAGCCTTCCTCACTGTTCATGGTGGCAGCCTCCTGGAAGTTGGCTGAGGGTGGCAGGGAGCAAGACACCAGGTGAGAACACGCAACTGTGCCAAGTACAGTCTGGGAAGGTCAGAAGCCAAGCACAGACTGGGAAGGGCTAAAAATCAAGTAGGCCCAGGGCTCCTATTTGGGGCAAGTTAACAGATGCTGGATAAATACTCAGTGCCTGGATGTTTTGGTGGGTGGATGCTTGGGTGGTGGCTGAATGGAAGTTTGAAGATAGCTTTCTTTTGGTTATAGCAAACATTTATTGGTGTATTTTAGGCATACGTAATGATCACATTCATCATAGGGAATTTGTACCTGTATGTGGTACATCCTGCCTCTTTTTTCCTATCCCCCCCTCCATTTTGTACACTGTATTGTACATTGTATAGAAATATAGCACAAATAAACTGACTTTCACCTTGATGACACATTTATCCCATGTAAATGAGTAGTCAAATAAAAAAATGCTAAACTGGTGAGGAATTTTTCATCTTGAGGCTCCTTGATTTTATAAATGATGGCATCATTTCACAATTCGCAAAATCTTTTTGGTATTTTACTTTGACTTGGCCACCACACTTCAGCAAAGCAAATGACGTCCCCATAATCAGCACCTTTACTCTAAAGGAACTCGTGGAATTGGTGATGATTTGTTCCCTAGGACCTCATGAAATCACAGCTTTGATGACAATTTGCATAACATTGTTTTGTTGTTGTTGTTGCTGTTGTTTTGAGACAGGGTCTCTACATAGTTCAGGCTAGTCTTCAACTCACTATTTGAATTCATGGTGATTGAAGACAGCTTTCTTTGAACCTCTGTGCCTTGGAATACATTGTTCACCTCAAAATGTTCTAATTCCTAATAGTCCTTGACAGTATGTCTCCAGCCTCCTCTAACTGTCTCCTTCCCCTCTCCCTCCTTTGGGTTCCCATGGCATCCTGGAATTTTCTCTCTGAGCACTCTATTAAAATTGTCACCTTACTTCTCTGTCTCTGTACACTTAATAAAGGAGGGGCCATGTCTTTCTTCTCTGGGCTCCCAGTGTCTGGCTTACTGCGGGGTTAAATTAGAGTGTGTTGGGTGATGCAATATGTCGAGACAGCCCGAAAATCCACCACATTCTAAATGCCAAGAGGACAGGAGCCACGTCTACCATCCTGTTCATCCTGTTCATAAGCTGCCACATATGCTGGCCTCTAAGGACAGCAGTGGGGTACGTCTGGCCGTCTGTGTGTATTGGAGGTGGGCTGTGTATTTGGAGAATATTTGGATTGCTTGCAGTATAAACAGACTGCGGTTTGCTTAACTCTTAAATTAACAAATGGATCTGAACAATCTGTTCCTAAGAGCCCTTCACCCCAGTATCATGAGACAGCAGGTGTTACTGCCTTGCGACATCTATAGAGCCCGTGAGAGAGGACACTTGTTCCCGGGGGCTAGAACTTAGTACTCGCAACTTTATCACTTTCTTATTCATCAATTCACTCATTCTTTCTTTTAACAGTATCTTTCTGTCTGTTCTGGCCATGGGAGGTGTTGGTAGGCTGGTTCTGGGCATCATACTTCTCCAGTAAGGCGGGATAATATTTAAGCAGTGTCCGAAAGGCCATAGTCCTTGCCAGGGATGTTTGCTTCAAGGGACACTTAGAGGTGTACAATCTTTCTACATACTCCCAAAGTCCTATATAAGAAGCAGTAGTCATGGGTGCATTTGGAGAATTGATGTGAGCAGCCTAAATGCCACCCCTCCAAGGCTGCTCTGGGAATTGGGGTCTCTGGCTTCCCACACATGAAGCACTCCCTAGCAGCTAACTGTGAGCAGACTGTCTGGGGATCAGAAGTTGGGGGAGGTAAACTCTGAACTCATTAATTCTAAGTTTGTTGAATCCTGGGGTGAAATATCTTGTAGGCCTGTTTTCCTTTGGTGCATCTTTTGTACTTTTCCTACTCTTTGTTAGCATCTTAGGAGCGGCCATGTCTCATTGAGCAGGGTCATGATCATGAACATGGATCTTGGCTTGGCTGCTCATTAGCTGTGACCACAGGGTACTCACACATCCTCCCTGAGTCATTTTTCTCCTTCTGGTGAGGATCCCCGTGTATCCTTCATGATTTCTGCAGAAAGGTCACAAGACAGTGGACGAGAAGGCATCTGGTACTGCCTCTGGAACTGGATGCTGCTCCTGGGCTCTCATCTCATCCAGCTTAGTATGAAACCTTCAAGAAAATAATAGCAGTCATCTCGAGGACTCTATTTGTTGATATATGCAAAGCTCTTAGAGCTCCATCTGCCACATGGGAAGCACTCTTCTGTATGTAAGCACTGGCCGTGATGACTCTGTGCCCTCCCTATGCCCTGCATGCTCCTAGCCTGGTTCTTGGGAGGGCATCTTGTTGCCCTATCCAATGCCTTCCTGCTGTACCCTACCCCCACATCCACAGCCTTGGTCACACAAAAAGCCCAGCTCCCCCTTGGTGATGAATGAGTGCAATGGCCACTGTGGCCTTCAGTCTATGTCCTGCTCATGGACTGCTAGACTTCCCAGGGGCACTGTCCGAGGAGTCCTGGCTTCCCACCAGGGCCACCACACTGCCCAGCTCCATGGGATCCAGGACTCACTCCCACTGGGGCATCAGCAAATGAGCCCCCTGTTTTCTGTGTCAATGTTAGAGACCCCTAGGCACTAGGAATGCTGGACTCTCAGGAATATGCTCTGAGTAAGGGTCCTGCATACCAGCACTCCTCTGAGAGAGATGAGAGATTCCTGGGGAACCACAACTGACTCTTTAAACTGGGACTTTCAAGCTAAATATTCCAGGGAAATGTGATGTGCTGGCAGCCATGAATCATTTCTGACTCCACAGCTGGGAAGAGGCTGGTGTGAAGGCAGAAGAGAAAGAGAATGTGGGGGGTGTCAGGAATTTCAAGCAGTTCTGGGCTCAGGACTGACTATGTTTTGAAATATTTGACCTCGGGAATGTTGACATGAAGCTGTTTGTACACTTCTTTCTCGGAACCCTGGCCTTAGGATGGTCTAAAAGAGGCCTTCTGTTTTTCACTGCTGGGGGGTCTCTCTGGTAAGTTGTTGTGGGACAGACTGAGGGGTCCTTATAGGCTGTTGGGAGAGGGGCTTGTATACCCTGAAAATATTCGGTTTGTTTGCAATATAAAAAAAACTTTAGTTTGCATAACTCCACTGGAAAGCAAGATTTGCTAAAAGGTCCCTGGCTAGCTCAGAGTCTGAGGAAGAGCAGAACAGTAAAGATGCACACCAGGCAGGGCTAGATTTGGGATTTGGGAAACCAACCAAGCAGCAGGTATTTGAGGTTCTCTGGAGTGCAGAGGTGGCCAACCTTCTCTGTCAAGGGCCCCCTAGTAATTGTTCCCCACTTTGGAGTCATACTCAGTTTAAACCTTGTAGTGCGAAGGGGGCCACAGCCCATTCTGATTGAATTAATATAGCTTTGTTTCAATAAAACTTTATTTTCCAAACCGGCAGTGGATGGATTTTGTCCTCAGGCAGTTAGTGCTGACCCTTGGCATGAGTGAAACTGCAGAGAGGATCCTGGCTTCTTACCTGAAGACCCCTTCCCTTTCCATCTCCTCAAAGAGTGACTCTGCTTGGTGAAAGCTAGGCAGTGATTGGTTTAGCCCCCCAAGCCTAGGTCATTCTGTTCATTGGCTCATCATTGACTGCAATGATAGGCTTAGGTTGATCCAATCAGAGTAAAGCAGAGGTTTTTGTGGAATTGAAAGGAGAAAGGGCACCTCCTTTGTCCTCCCTTTCTCTTCTCCTTACCTCTTCTGACCTTCCCTCATCTCTCCCTTTTCTTTCCCTTCTCTCCCCCAACCCCTGTCTCCTTAGAGATACAATTGCCCTATCTGAAGGGGCTCGTGGAATCTGGGGTTTGTATTAATCCAGAATCCAGGGATTTTGCTCATTCCCCTTTCTACTTCAAGCTACGCCAGACTGAGATAATTCTGAATCGAGTTCTAGAAGTACAGATGTAAGTAACACATAGTAACCATCCCCCGTGTCCTCAACAATTTCTGGTAGGTGGAGAATAGAGAGGCTCAAGCAGTAAAATCACAATACAACTTCATGCAGCAAAAATGAAGAATGAGGGCCAGACGCTGTCTACGTGCAGAGGAGGTGGCCCAGGGCTGGGGGAAGGAGGCACCTGGACCAGAAGAGAGCACATCTGAGCAGAGCCAGGAGGAAATGAGGCATGATGGGGCCGATGGAGGGACACAGAAGGTGGGGACCCTGATGCATTCAGGGTGACTTCAGATCTTCCTAGCTGTGACCTTGAGCAAGCCCCTTTACCTCTCTGAAAGCAGTTAGCTGGCATGCACAAAGGGGTACTCAGATCTACCTCCAAGAGGGTTACACAGCCATACAGCATGGGCATGGCTTGCAGTAGGCACTGAATGCAAACAATACAGTGATGCTATAGATCCAGCAAGCCTGGTGCCAGCCTGGGAAGTTTGAGAACTTGACTATTTGTAGGAATTTTGACCGTTAGACTGTCACCCAGGAAAGCTGGAAGGGCTCATTCATTCCTCTCTAGCCATGGAGGTAGTACATGTCTGCTTTTGAATTAAAGGTAGTCTAGGATGCTCACAACTGGCTATAGTAGCAGGCAGGAGAAAAAAGGACATTTTGTAGAGAGTACCACCTTCCTGAGAGGCCTGATGGGGGCCCTTCCTTCATTTTACACTTTTTGTCACTTGTCTACAGAGTGAGTGCCAGAGCCAGAGTTTCTGCTCAATTCCTGATTTGGACTCTCCCATTTGCAGCTTTAAAACCTTGGGCAATATCTTCAAATTCCCATTCCTCAGTCTCTTCATCTATTAAATGGGAAGAATAACAGCATAGATCTTGTGGTGAGAATTAAATCAGTTAATACATTTTAAACATTCTTAGAATAGTCACTGGTACCTGGGAAACGTGAAATTGGGGCCAGTTGTTATTATGATTATCATCAATATCATAATCGTATCCTCCTCCTAGCTTTTTACTCTTCTAAAGATATTTATCGTCACCCCTGTTCTGAAGGTGGTATTAATCGTAGGTCTCAAGGCACAGGGAGAGAGCGTCAGAGCTGGGTTTCAACACCAGAGTTCTCTGACTTTTAGCTTGAAGCAGTTTATAGCATTTCACTCTCCTCTGAGTGGGACACAGCCTACTTGGGCTGTCTATTCCCAATTGTCTGGCTTCTGGGCCTAAAACTATGACAGTCATCATTGCTCTGAGGCTCTGTCCTCCCATTAGGAGTCCTCTGTTAATTACCAGCTCTTGCCCGTGGGTTGGAGGGCAGTTTCTGAGACAGTTTCATCATGCCAGGACCTGGGCAGGGCATTTCAATTTGGGCAGCTATTCAGTGGTCAGTCATCATCGAGAACAGAGACAGCAGGGTGGCCTTATGCCTAGTGTTTTCTGGAATGAAGCCAGCACTTCTCCCCAGTAATACACTCCAATTTGTAGCATGCAGTTTCCTACCAAATATTTCCTACAAAGACCAGCAAGCCCTAATTACAATTGGCTCTGGCTAGTTCCCACAGGGGCAGTTAAATCCTTTCTTTGCTCACTCTCTGGGACTACTCTCTACCTTCAGGAACAAACCCTGAATTCCAGCAAGGAAAGGTTTCTACCTGACCCTTGATGGAACACATCCTTTCCCTCCTGCCTCACCATATCCCAGCCATCAGCAGTCTTTGTAAATGGACCCCTTTAAAAAATCTCCTCAAAAACTAGCCTTGATCATTGGTGCAGAGATGGGATGAAGTGTCCCTAATTCCTTTGACAGATCTCAACCCTGGGACCCAGGCATCTGCTACTCTGTTGGGAGCATTTTCTGGCAGATCAACCTCTTTGGTAAGTACTAGCTGGTGCAAGTCCTGCCAAATTATCTTTGTGACCTCTGAAGTCTTCATTGGAAGCTTATGGGGTTCAACATGTGCCATTACTGAGTTTAAGTGCTTTATTGCTTTACTATTTACCTCTTATCTGGTGATGTTTTCTCATTGTTATAGGTTTTAGTAACTATTTGGGGGCTGTTTCTAGTTGTAAAGCTCTTGACAGAGCTATGATCCTATTTACTCCTGAGTGTCAGTCTTCAAAGTAGGGATTATTGTTATCTCTGCTTGGCAGATGAGAAACAGGGCTCAGAATGGTTAAGAAAGTTACTCCAGGCCACACAGTTATGATGGACCTAGAATGAGAGTCTGATGCCATTTGGATTCCAAGCTTGTTCTTTTCACTGTGTTTTCAGTTGTTTATTCATTTATTCCAAACCTACTTATTGGGAGCTTACCAGACAATGATCTATGCTGTGGGAGTCCAGCAGCAATAAATGATTTCCACCCTGGAGGGAGGTAAGCAACCAACAAACAATCCTAAAAAGTGGTAATTGCTCTGCAGAGGATTAAAATAAAGTGAGGCTGGTGGAAGGAGAAAC
This sequence comes from Fukomys damarensis, assembly GCF_012274545.1. Classification (NCBI taxonomy): domain Eukaryota; kingdom Metazoa; phylum Chordata; class Mammalia; order Rodentia; family Bathyergidae; genus Fukomys; species Fukomys damarensis. The sequence goes on from NW_022900917.1 coordinate 75,887,353, forward strand.
GGGAACAACCTCTGTGGAAGGCAATTGGGCAAGAGCAACGGAAATTAAAAATGCACATTCACTTTGCTCCAGCAGTTTGACTCCTTGGTAATTTATCCCAGAAACGTGTTAGCACACATGCAGATCAGCTGAGGTATGATCAAGGGTATTCACTGCATTACTGAGCTAGCCAAAGAGCAGAAATAAGGTAAATATGCACCAGTGGAGAACAGGGCACTGTGTCCCTATACTCAATCTCCCTGAAGCTGCTGGAAAGAGTAGGACAGTTGATAAATAGATAGTGTGGCAGTTAACCTTACTGGTGTCACTGTGGTTGGCTTGGAAGCCGCCTAGAGGATCAGTGAAGCTCACTTCAGGATGTGTTTGTGTGGTCATGGACACAAGACCTCGGGTACTATATCTGTTCCTTGGCCTCTTTCTCTCTAACACTGTCCCCCTGCTCTACTTCCCTATCATCATGACCTGAGCACCTTTTCTCTGCTATACCTTTCTACTGTGATGTCCTTCCCTTGGAGTCAGCTGATCATGGACTGAATCTCCTGAAACTATGAGCCAAGTTAAATTTCTTCTCCTTTAAATTGTGGGTGTTGGATATTGTGTCCCTGTGACAGGAAAGATGACCAAGATAGATAGACAGATAGACAGATAGAAGACATTACCTTTAAAAAGTCTTGTCATATGAAAAAAGCAATTTGTAGAAGGTATAGTTATTGTGCTAGCACTTACAGGACAAATCAAAGAAAGAAATATAGTGTCTGAATCTGCATAGACCACAGTGGGAAAAACTGTGTGAAACAAGGAAAAATAATGACTTTTAGAGATATCTGTACTGGCTAGAGGAGCAAAACATCCTTCCCACACCCTTTTGTATCTTTTGAATGGGCTTGTGTTCCATATTCCGTAACAAAAATTGAAACAGAAACAAAGGGATGTGAGGGCCTGGTGTTTGATCAATTGAGTTCTCTTCATGGGATGAGGTAACACTGAGACTTGAATAGGAAAAGGAAGGGAGCCACTTGACACCAAAGGCTGGATCTTCTTGACAGAGGGAGCAGCTCGTGCACTGGGCCAGAGACAGAAATAAGCAGCCATGAGAAATAAGCAGAGTACAGGGAGCAGGAGCGTGCATAGGCTAGAGATACAGCAGAGGCCAGGTATAGTATTTAAAATTAATTTTATTGGTACATTTAATGTACACAATATAATGACATTCATTATTGGAAATTTGCACCTTTACATAATTAATCTTGGTTCTCCTTATTTTGTCCTCATTTCCCTGCCTTCCTTTCAACTCCTCCCTCCCTCCCTATCTACAAAGACTTTGTTTCCATTATTTTTCATTTTCTCATATTTATTCCCTCCCTTTCTTTCCTTTCCCCTACCCATTCCACTTCCCCTTCCTCTGTGGACCTTTGCTTCCTATTTCAGATTGTCTATTAGAAATTTTAGTCCTTATTTACACTTTCAGTTTCTCACACTAGAGAAACTATTTGGTATTTACACATGTGTGTCCTATTTATGTCACTGAAGAGTATCACCTCAATGTGCACCCATCTATCAATGTCTCTAATTTCTCATTTTTTATGGCTGAGTAGTAGATTTTTAAAAATTCAACAACTGTGAGGACTTTGGATTTTTTCCTGTTTTTGAAGGCTTTATTGAGAAATGTACTTCAGAAAACAACAATTGAATCTGGCTGTGGTAGCTGACATTTGTAATTCCAGCAGTCTTGGAGGCTGAGGCAGGAGGATCACAATTTTAAACTTTACCTGGAAAATGGAGCAACTCAGGGAGAACCTATCTCAAAATAATAAATAAAAAGTGCTGGGTTGTCGCCCCAGTATAGGAGAGAGAGGGAGCACGAGAGAGAATTAATTATGTCCAAGGACACAATGGGTGGTTCCACAGGTCTACATCTGGGGCCACTGTTATTCCTAGACCCAGTTATAAGCACAAGAACTGTGTCCCAGCACCTCTTCACACTAAAAGCAGAGGATGATAACTTTTTATCAATTTTGCTGACCCACTGCTGTGAATGATGTTCCTGCCAGCTTGAATACAACCATCTTCCTGCCTTGTGCCCAGTGTAGGATATGCTGAATTGATCACTCCAAGCCTGGAGTCTGAACTGTATTCCAAAGACAAAGAGAGGACCTTGGTGGAATCAAATCTGACTTATTATACTGCAAAGTCATTGTTCTGCAGAGGTAAAGAAAGTCAGAAGGGAGTGGAGTCAAAAGAGGAAATTCAGCTGTGCTAAGAGAGATGGGAAGATGGCTTGGTTAGATGGGAGAGGTGAGGATGAGAGAGCAGCACAGGTTGTAGTGAATTTTGGAGCAAGGACCTCCAGACCTGTTGACAGACTGAATGTATGATCGGTGCAAAAGAGAATCTTGGATAATTGCTTATATTCTGATTTGAAAAAATGTACACCACGTACCAGGTGAAAAATACTAGGAAAGAACAGGTTTGGGGGAGGGACCTGTAGCTTCATTTCAATGACATTAACTTTGACATTCCTACTGAAATCATTGGAATCCGTGTAAACATTATATATAAGAAGGAATGGAGGTAGGGAGATAGAGACTTGGGTGCTAGGAGTAATTAGGTAATACTTATTAGACCAGAGAGGAGAAAGTACTGCATTTTTTCCAAGTCAAACAGAGGATTCAGAAGTTGATGAGAGGTTAGAACTAGCCAGTGAGTTCAGAGGAAAGTTTGAAAACTGTTATGTTATGGAAGCCAAGAAAAGGAAGTGATTCAAGAAAGAGAAGACAGTCAGCTATTTGAATGCTGAATGGTTATTGGTCATGTCCAGCGAGCAGTGTTTTCTAGCTTGTGAGGATAAGAACCCAATCAGGATGAAAGCGGAGCAAATCATGAGCAGGGGTAGGTGGCTATGGAAGTTTCTAAATGTCCTTTAGCAAGCAGAGTAACAGGGTAGATCTGGAGGTGCTATTAACAAAAGAAGATTTCTGCTTGTTAAACTTTTTTAAATTATGGAGATACCAAACTATCTACTACAACAATGAGAGTAATCAATAGAGAAGGCATGACTGAAAATATGGGTACAGAAATAGGATATAATTGCAGGAGCAAAGTCCTTCCACATGGAGTTGGATGAGATCTAGCTAAAAATTAGCAGCTTTCCTTTATATTCAGAGTTCTTTTTTTCTTTTTTTTTTTTTCCATAAGAAGACAGAACATAGAGAGGCTGTGAGTAGGCAGTTGGTAGGTGGAGGGAAGATGGATGGGGTCTTACATGATTCTTTCCATATTTTCAATGAGTGCGAAGCAACATAATAATCTGAGAAAGGCGTTTAGGCACAGAGATGAGAGAGTAGAGGTGCAACAAGAGTGGAGGTGATGAGAAATTGTCATTTGGAATATATAAAGGGCAGGGGAGTTGCAGAACCAGTTTGCATGCAGTTGGAGCTGTGTTGCCTTGAGTTTAAAGTCAGACAATCTGAAAGATGGTATTTTTTTCCCTTAAGTATTTCTCAGGTGTAGAACAGTTTATGGACAAAGCAATGAGTTACTGAGGCTGGTCATATAAGCATGATAAGGGTGAGGACAAAGGAACAAAGACTGTTTTAAAGGAAATGATTATATCCATGAACTGTGCACCCTGAGCTAGGAAAAATGGACAAAACTAGATTTTGTATTGAGTTTCTAGTAAACTTAGTTACCTAATACTTTGCTTCTTCTGATCTAGTTATTTATATGCCTGTCCCTGATTAAGGGGAAAAATATAATAAATTTGAAAACCCAGTGGGGAAAAAAAGGAAATTCCTAACAGAATAGCAGAGCACCCTTCTGTGAGTGCCTTGGTGGGGCATGGATGTGTGGCCTTGCACATTACATGGTGCTGTTCTCCTGTTCTGCTCCGCTGCCACCATAGCCTTCTATCATGATTCTCCTGCCTTGGATCTAGCTGCTCATGAACTGAAACCCCCAAACTGTGAACTAAGCTAAACATGTCCATCCTGAAGCTATGAGTGTTGGGTATTGCATCCAGCAACATGAAAGTTGACTAAAACAAGGGGTAAAGGTTGAATGCTGGTTCCTGCAGAAGGATGGGGGAAGTCATGTGGTATATGGTGTACTGGTATATTACCACACGAAGAGCCTCAGAAGATGGTGAATCTGATTTCATTGACCTCAAAAGAATTGAAGTTTTAGAAGATGGCTGTAGAGATATTGATAAAAAAATTGATGAACAAAGAGGGCACTGACTCACCTATTAGAACTGTGTAAAGTACAAAAACCCATGACAAAAATATCCCTTTCTTTCCTGGGGCTTACCATCTAATCAGTATGAATCCCACAGAATCCACTGACTGTTTAAAAAAAGAGAGGGGCACTGAGTTCTTTTAAAGTTTGGAGAGGTACCAGTGTAAATTTCTATCACGTGCTTGTAAAGTGAGATTTCTGTCTTTTATTACCCTTCCTCCTCCTCCTCCTCCTCTTCTTACCCTTCCTCTTCCTCTTCTACTCCTCCTCCCTCTTCTTCTCTTATTGATCTATACATACTTTCTTTTCTCGACAATAAACTAGAAACCATTGTAAGCATAAGCAATGTACAGTCACTTAATGTTTCTTTCTTTACAATGCCAACTAGCACAAGGTTAAATACACAAGGTCCATTTCATATTGGCTTATTATTGCAAGTGACAGAAACCTAGATCAATCTAGACTTAAAAAAAGTAAAAGCAGCTGGAGAGAACTCAAAACAACCAACCTCTCCCAAATATAAAGACCCAATTCAAAAATGGGCATCTGAAATGAACAGACATTTCTCAGACAGAGAAGTAAAAGCACCAACTAAATACATGAAAAAATATTCCACATCACTGGTCATTCAAGAGATGAAGATGAAAACAACACTGAGATTCCACCTCACCCCACAAAGAATTGCTACTATCAAGAAATCACACAATAACAAATGTTGGTGGGGTTGTGGGGAGAAAGGAAACCTTCTCCATTGTTGGTGGGAGTTCAGACTGGTGCAACCACTGTGGAAATCAATATGGAGATACCTCAAAGAGCTTGGACTAGAGGTTCCATTTGACCCACCCATCCCTCTTCTGGGTATCTTTCCAAAAGAATTAAAAGAATCATACCAGAGTGATATAAGCACACCCATGTTTATAGCAGCACAGTTTGTAATAGCTAAAACTTGGAAACAGCCCATTTGACCATCAGCTGGAGATTGGTTAAAGAGGATGTGGTTTTTCTATAAAATGGAATACTACTCAGCCATAAAGAATGAGAAATTAGACTCATTCATAGGAAAATGGATACATATTGAGGATATACTCCTAAGTGAAATAAATAAGTCACATATATAATACCAAATAGTTTCTCTGGTGTGAATAAACTGTAATAGTACATAAGATCTTAATGAGATAACTGACATTGTGAAATGGGAAGAAAAGGGCTAAAGGTGTAGGGAAAGTGGGAAGGATAGGGGAAAGGTAATAAGGGAAAAATATGAGAAAATGAAAATATGGAAATAAAGTGTTTGTAAATGGGGAGGGGAGGAGTGGGTGAAGGGAGGGCAGGGAAAAGGGGAAAAAATGAGAACCAAGACCACCTGTCATGTAAAGGTACAAGATCCCAATAATGAAAGTAACTGTACTG
>NW_022900917.1:75893102-75940637 GCF_012274545.1 Fukomys damarensis
CCAATAAACTCAATAAAAGAAAAAAAAGTAAGAGAAGGGCTTACACAGGATGACTCCGGTTCAGACACATCTCTACCCTGGAGTTCCCTGAGGATGTTCACCAGGAAGTGGCCTCTTCCCTTGCTGGGTCTATACTGGTCTCTCCCTGATTGGTGCTGAGAAGTCCCAGTGGCTTTAGGTTTCAGCGTATTTAAAATGACAATACAAGGAAGAGAACCTTTCTGGATGGTCATGCAGGGTTTCCATAGCTAACTCTGAGCTGGCTTGGGTCACATGACAAGTGTAAAGACTTGGCTAGAGAGATGGAGTTGTTTGATAGGCCAACTCGCGTTCTCACTGTGTGGTTAAAGAAGAAATCAACACTATTAAACTTCACAAATAGGATGTATAAAAGCCATGGTTTTGGGTTGGTATTATAAAAAAAAAAGATGGAAGACATATATTGGTAAGGCAGAAAACCAGATGTCCCATACTATGAACAAAAATCGTTAACCTGAATCTCAATATTGGGAAGATTAAATGAGATAAAGTATATACATCTCTGCTGTGTACATGGTGATAAATAGGTATTGACCTCATTTCTATTGCTATAACCCTGTGTTTTTTTTTTTCCTGAGCTCTGACTATGCCTTGCTGAGTGACAGTCAATAAATCTCTGGCCCTCTTTAGGGTCAGTGAATTTTTACATTTGATATATCCCTGGTGATCTCAACAATAAGTGGCCACAATTTCTCCCATCTCTGTAGCTGAATCCTTTCACCACAAGACTTGCAGCTCCACCCAACAGAAGCTGCAGTCTGCCATATAACACCTTGAGTAAAGACTGACCAGGTAACTTGCTTTGGCCAATAGAACGTAGCGTGGGTCAGTTGCATATCTGTGCTCTCATTCACTGCTTTGGATACCTGTCCAGCTGTTACATAAACCAGGCTGAACTGTCTTCAGCAGACTGAGACCACGTGGATATCGAACTCTTGGCCAGGGACCCTGCTAGACAGGCCAGGCTTGAACTGGCCTCCCAGAAATTGCAGACTTAGAGCAAGGCCCACTGAATGCAGCCCAGGCCCCTAGTGTGGATCGACCAAACAGCACAGTTGACCATGGACCTGGAAGCCTAGCAGGTGCACGTGACTTGGGGACCCTGAACCTTGGGGTGCTCTGTTATATAGCAATACTAATCTGATCCAGTCTTTTTGCAGCATAGATGTTTTATACTTTCCACTTTTGTTAAATGTCATTTTCTGATCACTGAATATATTTGATAGGATAAAGTTCCCTTTCTCCTCCAAAACTGAGTTTCCTGCATATTCAACATTTTTCTGTATCTTCATGTCCCAGGATTTACATTCCAAGTGGTAGGCACATGTTTTGAGGTGAAACAAGTTCAAGAATGCTTTTCTTTATCAGCTATGTGGTCTGCTGATTTTCTATATTTCCTGGAGTCTTGGTGAGGATTTAACGCCAATACTTTTTTCCTTCTTCTGGTGTTTACATGTGGGTTTTATATTTTTACTCTTACTCTTTGCATGCCAATTCTTTACTTACTAAACCTTTGTAACTGGGCTTAGAGGACAGAGGATGAGTCCCTTTGTACCATGGGTGGTACCATGGCTGGCCATGGTCCCTTGAGCACAAATAGCAGTGGAGATGATCACCACAAATCCTACTGGATTTCAGAAAGCACCAGTGCCTGAAGGTATTGGTACCATGTGGGTATATGGAAAGGGGTCCCTATGTGTTAGTTCCTCTCTGCTGCTGACTGCAGCCCTCAGGAGGTCATTACTACCCTATAATGGGTCTTAGGATAATTGCTGGGGATACAGAGACAAATGAGGTATTAAACACCAAGAGATCAATGTTTTAATTAGGGTGATTACTTTTTTAAAAATTATTTTTTAAAACACTGGTAATAATGAGCCCAGAAGGTAAAGGAACCCTGGGAGAGACATTTCCTTTCTTCTGTGATGGAGCCATGAAATAGTTAAAGTAGAAAGATCTTAACTCTCCCTGTTAGATAGTGATAAAAATTAAGATGTGGGATTGGACATGCCTGGTTTTAAGCACCAGTTCTGCAATTTACAACAGGTATCAGCCAGTGAAAATTATGTCAACTGTGGGGAAAAGGGAGAGGTCCATGTTGTTGGTGTGAATGTAAATTACAGCCACTATGGAAAGCAGTACAGAGGTTCCACAAAAAAGTTAAAAATAGAACTACCATTTATCCAGCTGACATGGGTATATACTAAAAGGAAATGAAATCAGTGTACTGAAGAGACAGCTGCCCTCCCACATTCACCACAGCAGTGCTTTAAATAGCCAAGAAATAGAAGCACCTTTGTGTCCATGAGCTAGAGAAAGAAAATGCAGCATATATGTATGTATCCACCATGGGATACTGTTCATCTGTTACAAAATGGAATCCTGTCACTTGTAACAACACAGATGGAATGGGAGATCATTATGTCAAATATAATAAATATAATAAACCAAGAACAGAAAGATAAGTCCTACTGAGCTCACTCATGTGGAATAGAAAAACTTAATCACATACAAGGTGAGAGTCAAATGTTGGTTGCCTAAGACTGGAGAGCAGGAGAGAGGGATGGGGAGAGGTTGATCAGTGGGCACTAAGTTGGACTTAGATGGGAGTAAGAAGTTCTCATGTGCATTGCACTCCACGTATTTCAAAATGTTAGAAGAAGGGAGTTTGCGTGTTTAATGCTATAAAGAAAGGATAAATGTTTAATGAAATAAATGTAGTTAGCCTGACTCAAACATTATACTACAGATACATGTACTACAATGCCACATTATCCTGTAAGTATGGACAACTTTTATGTTTCTATATATCAGTTAAAATATTTAAAACTTCAACACAAATGCTATTTCAACTGCTCAAGCTTTAGCTTCTTCATTCGCAAGGTGAGATAAGAGCAATCACTTCTTGGAGATTTTGTAGAAAGGGAACCAGGAGCTGCTCAATGCTGCTCACAATGCTTGGTGAATAGTAGGAGGGACCTATGGTTGTGCACACCTGACCTCAGTGTATGAACAAGCCAAGATTATTCAGGCTGTGGCTGACTTGAGGTTATGCAGTTGAGTAGGAACAAAAGCCCCTCCAAATTCAAGATTTTTGTAAGCAGTGATTTGAATTGAAATATTCCAAGGTATGAAATTACAAAGTAGATTGCCACTGGGGAGAAAGGATCTCCTCCAATTTTCAAATCAAACAGTTATTCATCTTGTTTTGAAATAGAGTTGATTTTCAGAGTTTCAAAAAGTGATGAAAATTAAGCAAGTAAACCATCAGAGCTGCTGTGGAGGTGAGGGATCAAGCTGCCACCCAGAGAGACTGATTTGATTTATGCAGAGGGTCTGGGGTCCAGTTATACCAGGTGCAGTGTGTGGAAAGGGACATCACAGACAGGACAGAGAAACTCAAATTCCTAAGGGACCCCAGTACATGTAAAAGGGAGCAGCAGACAGACAAGCTGGGTGTCAAAGGGTAGAGGACACATACCCAGAATTAAAGTGAAAACAAGAATAAGCTGTGAGTTCTGGGAAATTCCCACAATAATCTCCTCACCCTAGTGAGAGCCAGTCCTCGAAGGGCCGAGCTAAATGACACAGATAGGAAATAAAGAACATGTCTTTGGATTCGTGTTGCATCATCACTTCTAAATTAAGCTTTAAAACTCAGACTGGCCTGATTTAGTAATATGGAGAAAGAGTAGCTTATAGGTATGTGAATTTTTATTTATTTAAATATTAGGATATTTAGTTGACTGTGGTGTGATTGAACAAACTTTTCTGGACTTCTTTTGAGCCTGCATTCTGCTAGGCTCATTAGCCAGTACACAGTCCTAGAAATTGGTCTTTCAGTAGGGCAGGAAATCAGTTCTCTAAGCACAGAACTAGAGTAGAGATCTGTGTAGGCACACTAAGGCCAGTGGAAGAGGGCCAGGGAGCTATCCTGACCCTGGAAGAGGCATAGAAATGATCATGTGGGGACAAGAAATAGCTGCAGGGAGGTGGTAGAAAAAAAAAATGGTGTGTGGAGTCCTCACCTGGCTGTGAGAGGTGTGAGAAGGTCAAAGAGTTCCTGGCTGTAGAGTTGGACCCATTACCATTTGGATTCAAGATGTTCCTGGAAATTCCTGTGGTAAAGGTGTGGCTGATGTCTGATAAGGTTCAAAGTGCGATTAGATCAGGAGTGCTTTAACTTGAGCAAGTGGATAAAAAACTGATGAGATCATAGTGCAGTGGTGCTACTAGCAGGTGAGGGAAACAGGAGTTGGAGCCCAGTTGAAGGAAGTGACGATGGGGGTGCGACCTTGCACACTGCATCTGTCCCTGGCCCCTTCCTGTGTAGCTTTTTCTCCTCCCTTCTGTTTCCTGGCTGCTATCAGTACCATTCCTCTGGCATGCCTTTCTTCCTTGGTGTTTCCGCTTCATCACAGGCCTAGCAGCAATAGAGATGACTGAGCATGGATTGAAATCATGAGCCAAAATAAGCCTTTCCTCCTTTAAGTTGCTGTCCTTAAGTACTATGATGATGAACACCATCCCAGAGGAGGAAGGGAAGAGACTGGACAAGGTCAGTTGGACTGGCCAAAGTGACTGAAATCTCTTATTTGCTTCTGTATCTTTTAGAATCCCCTTCCTCATGCCCAGTTAAGGTCACAATATTAACTCTTGAATGAATAAATGAATGATGAATGAACTGGAGGGGAGCACTGAACTGGAGTTTCCACCATAGTTGAGAGGACACACTTGCTGAGGCAACAAGGAGGGCTGATACTCCCTGAACAGATGCTCTGTCATCTGACAAAGCAGATGGATCCTATGGTGCCAGGCATCCTACATGTGGTCCCGACCAACTGAAGGAACCTCTCTCTCAGAGCCTCAATTCCTTCCTCTAAAATACAAAGGAAATAATAACAACTAAGTTAGTCATAACATGGGAGGATCTAAAAACCCAATTTGAGAGGACTTAAGCAAAATAGGGACATATTAGCTCATGCATCTGATGTGTGTGGATGTGGTTTAGTCTAAGATCGCAGAGCAGGTCACTGTGATCCAGTTTTTCCCACCTCTTAGCCCTTCTCTCCTCTGGGATGGCTTTTCTCTTGGAAGCCACATGCTAGAACGGGAGGGAATCCGCCTTCACCATACTTGAAACCTCAGGCCACACACATTAGAAGCTTAGACACCACTACTGTTTTATTCCAAGGCAAACACTTGGATCTTTTTGCAGCTCTTCCATGCCTTATATCTGGGACAGATTTTGTGATATTTCTTGTGGTAGCTAGTTATACATGTTAACCTGACTAAGGGATGTCCAGGTGGCTGGTAAAGCATTATTTGTGAGTGTATCTATGATGGTGCCTCTGGAAGACATCTATATTTGAGTTATTGAGGGAAGACAAACATCCTTTCCAGAGCTTCTAGCTTTCAAGTTTTAAACTCAGCCTGAGCTGCAGCATGCAGAGGGTCTGGGGTCCTGTTATACCAGGCGGCAGGGTGTGGAAAGGGACATCAAAGACAGGACAGAGAAACTCAAATTCCTAAGGGACCTCAGGCACATGTAAAAGGGAGCCTTCTGGGCTCCCCAGCTTGGAGATGGTATGCCATGGACTCTTCAGCCTCCGTAGCCATGTGAGCTGTCATAAAGCTCCCCCTACAAATGCCTGTCTATCCTTAAGTTCTGTTTCTCGGGAGAACCCAAATGCACCTTAATATCTACTTTGGAACCTCTTTCTGGGCATGTAATTAGCATGCTTCTGAAGTTGCTTTCTTTGAAGATTTCTGGCATATGTTCACATGGCAGGGGGAATCTTCCTTTCCTCTTATAGTGCTTCTAAATCACTTTTCCATTTTCTGAGTTCTGAGAACCCCCCCCAACTATCTGAGGATGATTGTTGGAGATATGTTGTAGGTTAATTTTGTTAGTAAGATAAAAGTAAATTTGATAGAATATAAAGACACAATCATTGATCCCTCTTCCTTTCTACAATGCAATCATTACAATAACAATTTTTTTATTTTTAATTGTGGAGTCTGACTCTGTGCTCATGCCTAATCCAATCCCTGGGGTCAGTGGGATATACTTCATGACTGGCTTATGCCATGATTGCATGGAATCTGCGAACAGTAGTGAGGTCTTTCCAAATGACATGGACCAAGAGGCTAGAACACTGGTTTCTCCAAAAGCAATTCAGAATGTTCTTACCAAATAAAGAAATGACTGCAGAATCATAGCAGCAAACCTCCAATATACCTTATTGGTTAGGAAGGTGGCATCAGGGTGGATTAAGACAAAATATGCAATGATGTGGTATACAATGACACCTAGCAGTCTTTTTCACTAAAGCAGTTGCTGTGGCTAAGTTAGTAGTAATAAGTATTACCTCCTCTTTCAGGCCATTTATTATATTAGGAAAAAGCATGACTCTGAAGGTAGCCTATTTTTAACTCCAATGCTATCATTTCTACTCATCATTTGTGTCTTGGTCAAGTAACTTACATTTTCTGTAATGCATATTACTTATCATAGGCCTTATGCGAGTTAAATGAGTTAACACATGTAAAGTATATAGAACAGTGTCTGGCACATGGGTCAATGTTTATGGTTTTTACCCAGAAGAGGTCTGTGATCAATTATACAGCAAAGGACTCTGATCTTTGTCCATGACAGTTAACCATACAGAAGGAATGGACTCCAATTAGAAAGAAATAATGTTTCTCTCCATGCAAGCACAAGCAGTCCTAAATCCCCATTCAAACAGTGCTGAGGGCCATCTGGAATTCCTCAGGCCACTGTGTGAGAGCTGGAGCCATCTCTGGTCTCCCTCTTAGCAAGCTGTGTTCAGAGACAAACTAGATCCAGCTGAAAACACAGGATCTAGGCTGGCTTAACTGGACTGATTCTAGAAGTCTGTCCACGGGCCTGAGAGTATTTGGGGACCAAGTCTTTCTCAGTGTCTGACAACCAGTAGTGTGCTGTCAAGTTCTTAATAACAGATTCTCCAGAGAGGAAAAGAACCCAGGTCCACAATATCTGCCAATTTCCATGGTGTAAATACTCCCATCACTACTGACTTCAAACTCGCAATGCTATGTCATGAGACAAGAAGCTGGAAAGAGATGTGGGCAGCTGACTCTCACTACCCTGTGCACATAGGCTTCAGCACTCCCCACCTATTTCTCCTTAGAGATATTCATGTTTGTCTCATTCCTGCAGCATCATCTGTGGCTATTCTAACCCTCAATATTCCATGGACACAGAGTGATATGCCAGTTTCTCACTTCTGCCCAATCACATCATCTTTCCAGGGTGGAATTTTGCTACTCTTCTACCCTACTACAGCATCTTAAATGTTTTTCCAGACTCCAATTCCCTAAGTTAGGAAAGACATTTTCCCTAATAAGTTTTTTGGTTTTTTTTCTTTCCTAACATACTGCAAGAGCCCCTTTTAATGTTTCTCTTTTATACTGTAGGTTCTTTAAAAAGAGGAGCCCAGTCAGATGCACTGTTACTTCTCCTGCACCTGTGAGGGTATGTGATACAGGGGCTTTGTCTGGAGTATGTTAGATTGGAGCAGAGAAAGCCCAGGGAGAGAGCTTGGAATGCCTTTGATTACCAGGAGTGACTGCACAGACAAGGATAATTGATTTGTTCTGTGGAGCCCGAGTGCACTGATATAGGTCTGCTGGGCAAATAACCTTCTAGGAGACAGATGACCATTTTAAACAATATTTTAACTGACAAAACTCTTCAAGCAATGGATTGGCTGCCTTAAGAGATCTTTCTTTTTTTTGGATGTATGGAAGTCCAGCAAAGATAGAGAAAGCAAGCTACCCAGAATTCCTTATGGTATAAGGGATGGATGCAGAGTCCTTTATTGTGAAGTAGGATTGAAACTTACTGTTTTAAAATGCTCTCTGTAATTATCCAGTGGCTTTTCCACAGATTTTTTAGCTTAGAGGTACCATTTATCCTTGGTTTCCACTTGAGAAAATAAGGATCCAGGAAGGAAACAGAGCAGAAGGAGAAGAACCACTGTGAAGAGTTCCCTCATCGGTGAATCATAGCTGGGGACAAGTTCCACTGGAGGAACAAAGTGGCAGATGATGTGCAGGAAGACTTTGTCCCCAGTGCCTCTACCTGGATTGCCTTTGTTTGTGTGGGAAGAACTGTGGCCAGTTGCCTGCCTTTGCTATGTGAAGCTTACCCGTGCCTGGCTCACCTCCCCACCTCAGGAAGCCACAGCCAGGACCGGCCACTCCCCCACTTTGTGCTCTGAAAGCCCTCCACATACGCCAAGCAGAAGATCTGAAACTGTTTCATGAAGTGAACAAAAGTATTTACTTTTTAGTCCAAGGATTTGAATTGATTTGTGAATTCCCAGAAAGCAGGGGCTATCTCACTCTTCTAGAAATCTTAGCTCCTAGTTTAGCACCTGAAAACTAAAGATACTCTCTCCGAGGAATGGACATAGGAATAAATGCATGAACACATTTGGAGAATGAAAATTTCTTTGGGAAAGAAACTATTTGGAAAACTGGGTAACATGTTATAAGAAAGAAGGTAAAAGGGCAGAGAAATAAACACAAGGCACAACCTGTCAGCATTTGATTTCCTTTTATTCTATTTCCTTTGATTTGTGGGAAAATAAGACCCACAAAAGTGTTCAGGAGCTGGTAGCCATTTTTTCACAGGAAGAAGGCTCTGCCTCTGCCAAGAGTTGGTTGGTCAAGGAGTGGGTAGACGACCCAAGATGGGCCAATCAGATGTTCTCTCACTGTAATTTGAAAATTTATCCCTAGATATCATGGCGGGTTGTCAGGAGCAGTTTGGCCAAGGCAACCTCTGAGGTCAGCCACTCTTAGTTGGCCTGGCTTCCAAAGACCTGGCTATTCGGTCTATCCTTGCACGTCAGTAGCACCCCTCCTCCCAGTTGTGATTAACACCAGGTACCTCTACACACTGAAAACTCACAAAGAGCAAAACCACACCCAACTGAAGGCTGTTGGTTATAATCCCCAAAATCATAACACTGGGATAAACAAACTTCACCAACATAGTACTCTCATCCAAAGTCTGATTCATCAGTGCTCATTTCTCCACCCCAGTACAAAAACACTCACCTTTAAGAATGATTCATGTCCTCCATTGCCTAACAGTTGTGTCCCCGAGAACTTGATGACAGCAGAATTTATTGCCATGGAGCACAAAACCTGGAAAAACAGAACTGAATTTGTGAATAAACTACTAAAGTTTGTATAAAAGATTTTATAAAAATTAGAGTAATATAAAGGTACTCACATTTAACAAAAATATTCGTATTATGCTCTACAAAGACACAAGGTTATCAACACTCTTTTGAAGGACTTTATTCACCATAGTGACTCTGGTGCTCTTTATTTCCATTTTACTGTCCCTTGCTCACTAGCATGCTGGGAAGTAATTCGCCATTGCAGTAAGAGTCATAAGCTGCAGACTTAAGTGCACCGCTAAAGACCCGTTGTCTCAATCATTTGTTTCCTGTGTGAGGTTGGTCAGCTACTGAACTTTTTTGTGTCTGTAGCCTCAACTTTAATGAGCTCTATAGAGACAACTGTCATAAAATTGTTAGGGCATTAAATGACATAGTGCATGTCAAATATATAGAGGAGTGTCTAGCTCAAAGAGTCGCTATTTTATTAGTTTCTTACTTTTATAAATAAGTTGAATGCAAGTCCTTTATTCCCTGTATGTTAGAGGATTTTAATGTGAGTACTAAGAAGCACTTGTTTATCTGTGTGTGCCTCTGCCTCTATGCTCATTGGTGTTTATCATTTTATCCCTTAGAGTAAGTATTCTTATACTTGCAATTCTGCTATAATATCAGAAACACTTGGAAAAGAAAAATCCTTGCTCAGGAAATCTTCCTAAGTTACTTCTGCCTCCATCATTTCCAATGAAAATTTTGCCACCAATAGTATATTTCCTTGGCTGCCGCTTTAAGAACTTGCTTTTTTCTTTGTTTGTTCAGCAGTCTTATTCCAATGTTCTTTGGCCATGTGCATGTGTGTTTGTGTGTGTCTGTGTATCTGTGTGTCTGTGTCTGTGTAGGGACTTACATGTATTTGTAAGGTTTATAAGGATTTTGGAAACTATAGATCAATGCCTGTCATCAGCTATTCTCTTTAAATATCATGTTTATACATTTTCTTTTGCTACTCACATGCTGAGACTACAATTATATTTATACTGTTCATTTTTACCACGATACTACTAAAATCCTAAGGCAACACTTTGTGCCTTGCAAAATGAATAGGCAAATGTGTTGACTGGGAAAACTGTGGTAAAAGTTTGACATCATTTCAACTTTCTTCTACCTCAGCTCCTCAAGACCAGGCACCTTTGACTCTTGAGTCCTTCAAAAACCAGTACTCAAGATCCTAATGGGGCAATTAGCAACGTGAAATAGGAAGAAAAGGACCAAAGGTGTAGGGACAGTGAGAAGGATAGAGAAAGGGGAATAAGGAAAAAGGAAAAAAATATGAGAAAATGCAAAAATGGAATTAAAGTGTTTGAAGGTGGGGAGGGGAGGAGGGGGTGAAGGGAGTATGGGGACAAGGGGAAAAAATGAGAACCAAGACCTGACATGTAAAGGTACAATATCCCAGTAATGAATGTAACTGTACTGTCTACCTAGAATATACCAATAAACTCAATTTAATTAAAAAAGCAAAACCTATGTATTTAAAATTGTATTCTTAATTTAAATTCTTCTCATGATTATATTTTTTTCTCAGTAAGAAGATAGGCCTTGAAAAAGTCTACTGCATCATTGCTAGAATCTTTTATCTAAACAAGTCCCACATAAACCCAGAACTCTTTTTGTAGCCCTAAACACACACTTGAGTTTAGAGCCTTAACTTCATTCCCTAACAACTGTCATAGAGATTACAAGATTGTGCTGTATTTCTCATAAGGACCATTGACATATGGGACCGAGGAATGAAGAAAAGGAAGCCTGATTTTTATTTCTCATGATCTTCTGTAAAGCCTTTAGACAATTCAACTTCTGCTGTGCTATACTCTTCTGTTTCCCTTTCTCTGTTCAACCCAGCTCCTCTTTTGTCATATTTATCAATGGAATAAATTTGGAATTTTGTTGACTACCATTCAACATTCTAATATTTGAATAAAACATGCCCTATGAGAAGATTTTCAATGTGAGATTTGCAGAGTTGGGGATGATTAATTTAAATATTATGGTTATTTTTGTTACTGGAGGAGATAAAAAGCTTTCGCATATATTATATCACTTAATTTTAAGCCAGGAGTAGACAAGGTCAATACAAAAGCCTTACTTCATAGGTGAGCAAACATCCTCTCCAGGAATGTAAATAATTTTCCCCTGATGACAATCAAGAATTCAGCTTTGATGGAAGACTCTCCAGACTACATTTTCCAGAAAACAGAGCTTGAGCAAAAAGCTTAGTTCAAACACATTTTTGCTTTCATAATTCCAGGGAAGCAGAGGAGAGAAGGGAAGTACAGGAGTGAAGGAGGACGATAAAATACATGTTAGTGGGTAGTGACTTGGCCGTCACTTTATGCCAAGTGACACATCTTCAAAGAATCCATAGGAAACTTTAGACATTACATCATGGGGTGGGGGGAAGTTTACTGTTGTCAAAGCTCATAAGTTGTCGACACCTTTGCATTTCCCAGTGGCACCTTGGGGTTCAGTCTCTGGAGAAGTTAGGTCCAATGCACCTATGGAGCCATCCTAAGGGCAAACCAAGTGGGTGCATGCCAGCAACACTCCCACAGCTCTCCTGGGTCTTGCTGGGTTTCTGGCCAGGCACTGCAGATCTGTGATGTCATACAATTTAGTGACAGAAGAGAAACCACTCCCTAGGAAGTGAGGAGCAGGCCAGAACAGAAGAGAGACAGGACATATGAGGCAAGATCATGTCTGGTCACACACAATTGCCCCACAGGAGTCCAGGTCAGCTGACACAGTCAGCATGACCATCTGGGAAGGAGCAACACCATTCTGGGAGTGGTCCATTCCCCAAAGATGGCAATAGAACTCTAGATTGTCTTTAATAAAAATCAAACCCTCTTATCTACAGCCTACTTAAATTTTATCAATGGCACAGATCTCCCAGACTATTCAACAGGAGCCTTAAGAAAGTACAGTGGAGTGTACCCAGGGAGGCCCTTAAATAGACACTAACATCAGAAATGCAAATCAAGGTATGAAATCCAGAATTTTTCCAGGATTCTAGGGTTAAATGAACATGCTACATTCCTTTTTACCTTTCCCTTACTCCAAATGAGAAGAGGAAATGTGCAAGCTTGATAAGGTCCCAAGCAAAGGGTCAGAATGGAAACATTACCATGCAGGGAATGTTGTGTGTGTGTGTGTGTGTGTGTGTGTGTGTGTGTGTGTGTGTGTGTGTCTCACTGTGAGCACATGTGAGTGCTTATAAGCAAATGTGAATTTGCATACAAATGAGTGTGTTCCATATACAGTGCATTATGTAGGCTTGACTTTACCTAAAAGTGTGTGTACCACAGAACACTGTGTGTAAATGATTTGAATGAGATAAGCTTGTATGTGAATGAGTCTGACTCACATACATGTAGAACCATATGAATGTGTTAGAGCATGCAATGAATGCACTCTAAAGTGTGAAAAATCCAAGTGCTCTGGTTGCTTAGTGTGCAGCCTGCCCTGCAGCCTCCCTCTTACTATGCTGCCCAAGAAAGACCTTTCCACTCCATATTCAGCAGTCTGTCCACAGCTCTGGATGTGGAGCAGAATGAGAGTCTCTCTCAGAAGCCAGTTTGATGCACCTCTTAGCCCCCTGGGCTCTTCATGGGAAAGTAAACTTCACTATTGACTTTCTCCTCAAGGAAATGAGATAGAATCAAAGTTTATGTCCTAAGCAAATATGCAGGAAAATGGATTTACTAACTCTTGACTGTTGTATAATTGATCAAGGACAGTTGAGTGTTTCTCCTCACCTACTTATGTCTTAAGAGAATCTGTGTGTCTGTAGGGTACACAGCTTCAGCTGTCCTCACTAGTTCTGCATCTGTGGCTCGCATTATCCCTGCACTTGTCCAAATCCACTTGGGTTCAATTTGTTAGGATTCCAAGTCCCAGCCACTCTTGGCCTGTTCTGTTCACTTCCATTTGATTCAATGCAAATCATGTGAAGGAAAGTTAACATAATCATGTTAACAGAAATGAAGCAAATCATATCTCTCAACCTAGAAACAGTCTTGAGAATGCTCAGGTCTGAGACGCTGAGACTGTGGAGTTTGTGGAGACTGCTCTCTTCCTGCCAAGAGCAAGGAGGCCAGGAAGCAGGTTTGGGTGGAGGGAGAATTTGCCCTGAGATGCTTTGGTCCTCTGGCAGGTTCAGAGCTGTAAGAGCCTTGAATAGCATAACCATTAAGGTAAGTAAGTAAGGAAGTGTCAGCCATTATCACAGAGCCCTTTTTGTCTTTCAAAGATGAAGCTTGGTGCCCATTAAACAGCTTCTCCACATTTCCCTCTTCCCAGCACGTGGCAACAACTATTCCACTTTCTTTCTCTGTGATTTGCTATTCCAGTACTGTACCTAAGTGGAGTCATTTGCACTTTTATGACCGGCTTATTTCACTCCGCAGCATGTTCACAAGGTTTGCCTGTGTTATACCTTATCTTAGGAGTTTTTTCTCCTTTAAAAATTTGTCCCATTCCATTGCTTGTATGCACCACATTTCTCTTCTGTGCATCCATTGATTGACATTTGGGTAGATTCCACTGTTTGGCAATTGAGAATAATGCTGCTATGAACATGGATGGACAAATATCTCTTTGAGATCCAGCTTTCAATTGTTCTATCTATATATCCAGAAGTAAAATTGGCAGATCATTTTTAAGGATGAAATTCCATGTTTAAGTTTTTGAGAAAGTGTCATACAGTTTTTAATAACAACTGCATTGCTTTCCATTCCCATCAGCGCAAGGGCTCCAATTTTCCCACATCCCCCTCCACACTTGTTATATTTACTTATTTATTTGTCAAATTTATTTACACAGTGACCACCCTAAGGGCTATCAGGTGGGCACCTGTGCTCTGAAACATGGGGAGAAAGCTGTGGAGAAGGGAAAAGAACTCATTTAATGAAACTCCTTCACTCATTTTCTATGTCTTAGCATTACTCATGGTAGAGCGTGCAGAATGGAGAGTGAAGGGGAATTGTTGTGCACACTCAGGGATAGTGAGTCTTCCAGGAGGAAGGGAGAAGATGACAGAGGTGAGATCTGAGTGTGTGTGTGTGTGTGTGTGTGTGTGTGTGTGTGTGTGTGTGTTATGTGTTATCTGTGTGAGCATGGTGTCTGGGTGTGAGGAATGAGGCGTAGACATGTGTGTGGTGTTTGTCATGCATGCAGTGTGGATGCATGTGGTGTGTGTGTGTGTGTGTGTGTGTGGATGTGTGTGTGTGTGTGTTAAGAGTCTGCTCTTCTGACTTTTAGGTTTCTTAGAGATGCTTCGATTCACATGTTTCTGGAACCACACTATGGAAGGCATCAGGGTTAGTCACCTCTTCGTGGACTCCTGGTGACCCAGGAGACTGTTCCTGTTCTTTTGCAGCTACTTGTATGACACACACCAAAATGCAGGTGTGACCGGTGATACCCACTGAGAGTCACATCCTGAAGGAAGCAAAGGGCCCAACCAGGGTAGTGATCACACCCCTTGGCACCCAGTGAAAGAGGTCCGGCCTTCTCATGGAGTAAACCCAGACCAGGGTGTCAAGAGACCCAGGAACAAGCCTCGCTACTGAATTCAGTTCACACCTGCCAAAGCACTATGTGACCTGGAGGTCCCCTGAACTAATGAGAATCCAGTGAGGTGCATTGCACTGTGTTTTGGACCCAGGCTCAGGGGCTAGGACACAAACCTACTCTCTGAATTCCTTCGGTCTCTCTATAACTTGCAGCCTGGCCACATAAAAATACAAGTGTAATACAGTGGGTATGGTTGGAGAGAGAACAGCTTCTGTAGCCTGGGGATAGAGGTCAAAGGAGGTAAAAGGAGAATAGAATGGAGCTCTATGCAGAGTGGAGTGTTGGCTATGTTGTTTCTATTGTTGTTGTTGTTGTTGATGATGATGAAGACGAAGATGATGACTCCCAGTCCAGTGTTCTTCACTGAGTCTCTTCCCTGGTAGTATTGCTGCAAAGTACACAGCCACTGTAATTGTGAAATGTGCATGGGGCTCTCGTGATCACACCTTGTCATAATCCTATAGTTTAGCACAGATTCACGCAGAGCAAACACTCCACCAGAAGCATCTCACTTCTTGCCTACTGCCCCCCTCGGATGGGATCTCATCTCCATGCATTTCCACCATGAAGATGGGACAAACAAACCTAATTGGGTCTTATGGTTCATTTTGTCTGCCGCTTCTTGGCCTGGGGGGAAGGACTGATGGTGTGATTGGGAGTGTCTGTGTAGGCTCCTCTTAGCTCCAGTGGGCTCATAGACAGCAGGTCTCTGTCCACTGCTGGGCCTACGGAGTGTAGGAGGTTGTTCTGCATAGCCACAATTGTGGGAAAAGTTTGCCTTTTCTGTATCTTGGAGGAATTCTTTAATAGAATAATGAAAAGACAATGCTCGTAGACTCAGTTCAGCGCCATCTCTTCTGAGTTCCATGATCAAATTCATCCTCATTGAGCCTCAGTTCCCTCACTCATAAAGATGGAACTCCTCTTGCCTCTCGAAGGTTTGAGTGAAGAATGACAGTGTCTTGAACTTCCCAGCGAGAGTTGACCCTTCCTGGAACCGTGGGAAGCTGGGGAAGGTCACTGCCCACTTAGAGCTGCTCTCCCAGATGGCTTTCAGAGTTAAGACAACTTCTGTGTTCTCCAGCTCTTTCTGGGGCTGCCTTTTGGTTGGTGTATCCCAATGAATGTTTTCTTTGTTTCTTAAACAAAATTTTCTTCCATGAGGCTAAAGATTTATTCCAGCAAATCCACTGTTCATTAAATATGATCAGCCTTTCCTGGACTCACTTTGAAGCAGCAACGTCACAGTGGAAGGGTCTGAGTTATGTATCCCTTTCAGATTTTTCTAGTAGTCTCATTTAGAAAAAGGAAAAGAAAAGTAAGATTGTTTTTAATCATATGTTTATATTCAACCCCAAATACCCAAAATGTTATCATTTCCTACATGGAATAAATATAGCAAAATTATTAAAGTAATATTTGGCATCCTTTCTCTTGTATTAAGTCTGTGGCTCCCAGAGCATCTTATAATTCGAATGTTTCTCAATTCAGATACTAAATCTTTGTGGTAAATGTTTAGGAAAAACAAAGATATGAGCTCAACAGGACAGTTTATTTAAGAACGAACCTGAGGGAGGATTGCCTTGGCACTTGGACCAGATTGGTAACTCTCATGCAGGCTATGATGTCTTTTATATGATGTCTTATAGGCTGGTTGTTAAAGGAAAAGGCAAATATGAGACTTCTGAGGGGAGAGTTCAGTGAAAAGGAGTAGTGGCTACCTGCCAGGCACAAAGCTTGAGAAAGGACAGGAAGTGGCAGTTACCTGTCAGGAGCAGGGCTGAGGGATGACAGGAGTTAGGACCCTAACTAACAGTTAAAGAGGAATCCTTCACATCACAAGGTCATGCCAGAGAGTCCACAGACCTGGCTGCTGACATATTTCCATCTGTAATCAGAGTCCCAAGAGGTACCATAGAAATAGCAGAAGAATGTAAGTCTTGAGGCTGACTCACCAGCAAGTCAAAGGACAATACATTATTGAGGGAATAAAGAAGCAACTTGGCTTCAGCAAGATTGTAGAGTAGACACTGGTTGTTTTGGCTGTGCTTTCTCATTTGTTTTGATAGAATGCTCTGATCTCTCTAGAAAAACCAGCTTCCCTTCTGCCATGTTCTGTTGTTCTGTTGGGGTTGGTCCTTTACGTTTAAACCTAGTCAAAAGCTAACCAGCTTGTTGAGAAGGATTGATTTGAAGATGATCAAAAGACATTTCTTCAGGCTGATGAAAGAAATGTCTCTAGCAGAATTTTCATAGGAAAATACTTGAGAAAGAAGTTGTAGAGAGTGATATCAGTTAAGAAAGCAGAGAAACTGAGTTCTGTGGGCCTGTTTATGATGCCACAAACTTATTCCTGAGTACTGTGTGACCAGTAGATTCCTTATCCCCTCCTGAAGATATTTTAAAGGATCAAGGAAAGACTGTCTCTTGGAAATGAAAAACAGTCTGATTAATGCAGAGATTATGGGATTATTTAAAGTATTGGAGTAATGATTATTATAATTACATTGATGTTAAGTCTTTCCTGAGTTCCTTTTTGGTACTTCACAAATATTAGTTTCTTCTCTCTTAACAACTTATAAGAGTTATAATTATCACCATTATATAGTTGCAATTATGAAGGTTCCATTATACTGAGTAAGGAGGCCAAGATCAAATTGCTTATAAGTAGTGAAGCAGGAATTCAAGCCCCGTTCTGCTTACATCAAAGGCTATGGGCTGGTCACTCGATCACATGATCTCTCCAGAAGACAGAGGTCAAATAAACCTCTGAGAACAAAGAAAAAACCCAGAGAACACGGTTTGTTTAGCTATCCCATCATTGAAAGGATTCTGCATCCAAGACAGAAACATGTAGGGAAGGGGTTTTATGATACGAAAGAAAAAAACTGAGAAATAACAAACAAATAAGCAAGGAGTACTGTATTCATCTACATAGAAGGAAAGAGAACAAACAAAAGTTTATTTTATGCCTAAGATTGTGGTAGGACTTTTTGGTGTAGTCATAGAAATCAAGGTAAATTAATTTGTTATGAAAAAAGAGCAATTCTTACAAAGCCAAAGTTATAGATTTAGCTGAATCTCAGGGAGAATATGGAATATGGAAATAAAGTCTAGAGGAACCTCAGCCTTTAACTCTATCTCCATTTTGCTCTGCTTATCTGTTTGATCCTTTTCTTCCTCTGTAGACAGGCTTCCTGCAGTTCCTGAGGCAGAATTTGGCTGTCTTTCCTGGATGACGTGTGGCACAGATACCTCAGACATCTCCTCCAACATCAATTCCCACTTTTGCCACTGTCAAGTTTCACAGGAGAAGGAAACTGATAGGCTCAGTGGGGGTATGGAATACTCAGTCCTGGATCTCCACTGGAGCGAAGTGGGCAGAGAGCTGTGCCAGGCCACAGAAACCAGAGCCCACATGGGAACCTCTGTGATGTGTGATGTTGAGAACCCTATCAAGGATTGAAAACATTATCTGAGAAAGAAGGCACGAAGTTGAGACTCTGGAGCTGAATAATCCACTGCTTGTCTGGTGAGGACTCCATTCCTGGTAGAAGATGGAACCCTGGTGATAAACCAGGATGGCTGCCCATGGAAGAGTACACATTAGCTGGTGGGATATAGCAGACATTTACAAACATGGGATGAAAGGTAAATATGCTGACAGTGGAATGGAGTGGCCAATGCTGAGCTCAGCTGAGACACAGGAGAAAGGAAATGAAAAGGCAAGATTGTTTGGCAAGAAGAGCTAAGTGTTAAACCCAGGCACATCCTGGGTGACACACAGAGAGGGTCTCATCTTCTGCAGCCAGAGAGGAGACTGAGGACTTGTCAGAATATTTGAGTTCCAAGGAAAGTGAACTTCACTTGGAAAGGCCACCTGTGCTAAAGTCAGCTATGCTTGGCTGGGAAACAGCTGGGAGTCAATGCCCCCAAATCTGAAACCTCCAGACTGCCCTGGATCTCTGGGCTGCCCCCACCCTACCCCTTAGAGCTGACACTCGTTTGCTTGGACATGGTATCCAGACCTCGCCACTACTGTGGAACAGGAGCTGCCCCCATCTCTGAAGGTTCCAATCTATGGAGTGTTAGAGGGCAGAAGATTTGCCTAAAGCAAATTGGTAAAGCTGTCCAGTTTCAGATTCAGATGTATCGATCTTCAAAGCTGTCATCTTCAAATTCATTTGTACCCTGCTGTGCCTATTCTATACAGATTTTTTTTTCTTTTTGGTACTTGGGATCAAACTCAGGTCCTTGTGTTTGTGAGGCAGGTGTCAGAACCACTGAGCTAAATCCCCGGCCCTAATACAGATTTTTATAATTGATCTTTTGGCAAAGTGTCTAAATTATAAGCAGAGCAAAACCAGGCTGATAGACATCAACTGTAGGGTGTAGCAAGAAACAGAACACTCTTCATAAGATGATGAGCTAAGTATCTGTGGTTCGGTTATTTATTTTTTAGTTCATTTATTTAACGCACTTTTATTAAGCTTTTACTCTGTTCCAGCTCTTGGGAAGATGCTAAGGATGGATGCATACAGCAAGGAATAATGCTGAGATTCTGATTTCCCAAATGTATGGTCCAGCAGGAGAGAATGATGTGTAAACAGGTAAGTAAAAAAAAAAAAAAAAACTACTTTAAGGTTGGTTGAAACTTCTGCTGCTTACGTACAGTAGTAACTGAACAGTATTTCTGAAGATGGAGGGTTATAGCACTGCAGGGTCCTGTAAGGCCCAGTCAGATGCTAGCACCCTCTAGTCTAGAACTGCCAGTGAAACTGATAATCTTGCCTCTTTCTGTACAGCCTGTCCTGGTGTGGGCCCCAAGGGCTGGTAAACATATCCAGATTTGATACGTGGAATGTCCTCAGTATTTTTGTGTCTTTATTTTTTCCCCCAGCATTGGTTACCAGTGACCTGCAGTTTTACTCACAGGGCATATGCCAGAACTTCTAATGGTGAGACAGTCATAAGTAGAGGGCAGACTAGTGGAGTTAAGGCTCAGCATGACGAGGAAGATAAAAAAGGATTAGAGGTAAAGAAGGAAGACGGAGAGCCTGACATTTAATACTCAGCCAACGAATGAGTGCAGCATTGTTCTCCATTCCAGAGCCTGTGGCCCTTAGCAGCCCTGACTAAGAGGATAATCCAGTCCATGCATGGCAGGGTTGGTCTGAGGTCAGGCCAAGGGGGGTACATCCAGTGTCCAGCGGGGATGCTGGAATATGTCACCAAGGCAAGACAGTGACGGAGGTGAGGTGGCAGGAGGTCAAGGCTTCTGGCTCTTCTGCCTAGAGGCCTCTTGTTAATAGGCCTACCCAGCTCCTTCATTTGTCAGGCAAAGTCTTTCTTGGCTGATGACAGTTTATACAGCTGCGTCTTTTCTTCAGGATTCACCTTCCTCTTACATGATCTGACACCGTATAAGTCAATGTAACAAGTCATTGTGCTCTCGTGTCCTCCACACCTGCTGTACCTTCAACAGCTCAAGTATTGTGCCGAATTTTCCCTTTACCTGAATTGAAGCGGAGGCTCCCTGAGCCCTGCTCAAATACCACATCTCTTTCTGCCTCTTGCTTGCTGGGGCAGGTCATCCTTCTGCCCCATGGACTCCCCACTTAGTTGTTTGTCCTCACTTGAAACTATTCGTGCACAGATCCCCACACATAACTGAGTCAGTAGCTTTCTTCATCCAGCCCGGTGGTGGCCGGGCACTCAGCCAGCTGCAGGAATTAATGACTGTTAGGAGGAAATGATGATGGAACATGTTTTCTTCAGGCCTTCATGGACTATTTTGTAAAACGGCTGCATGGAGAATCATGCATGTGATCGGCAGTTGCTCCCGGGATGGCTGGCAAAGGGCAGGGCTGTGTGAATTTTAAGGAGTCCGGCTCCACCTGGAGTGAAGGAGTCAGGTTTCCTAGGTATTTGGTCCTCCACCCAGATGTACTTTGTTAGGAATCGAGCTCTGGGCAGAAGGTCTCTGAAACCCTTTTGTTTTGTGCATCTGATGAACTCTAGTTTGCTCTGTTGCCCTCAAGAGGAAAAAGAGGGGCTCTGTTCCAGGGAGTCTGGTATCCTTCTGTAGATGCTCCCTGAATGACAAGGGCTCTGCCTCAGCCATCACCTGCAAACCCTGGAGATATTTTGCACATTCCCTAATACTGTCCTGACCCAGCCTGCTTCCTGCGCTATTTATTTTGGTGAACACTCAGGCCCCACATTTAAAAGCCCCTGCCACAGAGGGGCTGGTCACTTCTGCTTGCTTCTGCTGGGGACCTACAATATTAGGAATGCATGGAGAGTCTTTGCCTCCTTTCCTCACTGATGTGAGACTGAATCCAGCTGGGCAGGTCTCTCTCATGGCAGCCACTATATTGACCTTTAGAAATACGAATGGGTATGTAGAAATTTTCCATTCTACTAATGAGTCACTTCTCTAAAAAGATTTTGCAACACAGGAGTTACTGGTCAATGCTACAGTTTGGAATACTGACCACAGAAGAGGACACATCCTTTCTGGAGGCCTGAACACACATGAGGCAGGGAGGTGTGAGCAAAGGGAAGTGAGCAGCATTCGGAGCGCTGCGCTGGGGATGCTCCTGCTGTTGGCCTCGGGCAGGGACTTGGTAACTCCACCGGCAGATGGAGAGGGTGCAGGTCAGAGCAGGGGAACTGGCCCTGCTAACCAAGCACCGATGATGGGAGGAAGAGCTCCTGGATTTCAGTCCACCTCACTTGAGCTCCCCAGCTTCCAAGCAGTGGCCCAGTCCTAGTGAAAGGCCTTATTGGCTCCTAGCATGTGTCCACTTTGGAAATCTCTGGGATCCTGGGTTTGTTACTCCTTGATTCCAGGCTCATATCTTTCACTTACAGATAATTGGTGAGAAGGAAGCCTATCCAGTCTCACCCTAACACTTTAAGTGTCTGCCTATTTCTCTTCCTGCTTCTGCCACTTGCTTCCTACTGGGAAGGAGGCTTTGGCTGTCAGAGTGCAGCCTTTGGACTGCGTTTACTTGTGTGCAGGTCCTTATACTGAGAGATCCCCAGTCCCTCTTCCTTTTGGCTTCCTCCTTGCATGGTGGAGTGGACAGGTAAATGTATCCAGGGCCTACTATGTCCTCCTGGCCAATGTGCTATCTTCCTGGGTTCCTTCCTCCTTCAGCTTCCATGAACCAGACTGAAACTCTGAATCCCAGTGGGGGTAGTGGCCCCTTAGGCTGGGTAATCCACCTGTACATCACTATGGCATTATGCTGTGGTGATCAATGAGAAGGGACCGACTTACTCCTGAAGTGGTAGTGTATTTCCCATTTGCTCTTATGCATTATGCCTGCAGATGTGATAGGATCTAGGGGAGGGAGAAGGATCACTGGCAGGGTAGCATTCAGGCATTACTGTGCATATGGCCTTAGCACAATCAGAGCAGTGGTTTCACTCTTCACAGCCTTGCTGAAAATGCACAAGGGGAGAGGAAGGGGCAGGCAGACTCAGGCATAGCTACTGCTCTGCAGGTAATGGTGCTGCTGTTGTCATACTCCTGTCCATGAGGACCGGGCCCCTGATCTAACCTGGGAACACTCAGAGTTTCCATCCCAGAGAGACTGTGTCCTGGCTACAGCCAAGAGTGCTCAAATCCTTACTGTGGTGTTTGACCCAAATTTATTGCCAAACAAGTAACAGTAATGAGTGTCAGTGTGGTTAAAGGCAGGATGCTCACCAACTGTGCCAAGCGGGATGCCCATGGAGGTACCCAGGGTGGGTGCTGCACTTTCATGGAACTCACAACAGTGGGAGAGATGAGGGCTGGGAGGGCATCTATGAAAGCAGAGGTGAGGTGGCCTGAGAGACCCTGAGTTGGTGGCCCTCGGCTGGAGCCTTGGGAACTGGTGTGGGTCTGGGTGGAACCATGTCAAGCTGGGAGATCTTAGCCAAGCTGTCACTTCCCTGGGTTTCTGTTTCTTCTTAAAATTTGGAAATGATCATTCTTTCTCCAATAATTTTTTTCATAGGATTGTGCCCACTTATTGAGCACTCATAAACACTAAGAGATTGAACAGTTAAATCAGTAAGGTATCACCTCTGTCAATTAGACAGTCACCCAAACCTGCGATAACCTTCGGTTAATGACATGAATGGAGATGATGACATGGATGGAGCAGTGTCCTGGTCCACTTGAGGGGATGATTCTGAGATGCCTTCTGCACAGTTGCTGACTATTGTCCACAAGGTCACCTGCCTGCTGGTGTTCCTTTTGTCTGTCTTGTTCACCTTCCCCGTGGTCATCATTGTTTCCTGGGATCGTTTCCTAGCTGAACTGTCAATGCCCGAGTCCTCCTCTTACTTGGAGCCTGTGGGGTGTGGGGTGGTGGGCACAGGACAGGCATCAAGGTCAGTCTGTCACTCAGAGCTGGTCAAAGGGCCCAGGGCACCTGCAGCTTCTCTTCTCCCTACCTGGAGCATGACAGCTTACAATGGTCTGCTCACTACCACTTCCCTGCACTGAGCCATGTGTCCCCAGAGGGCAAGCACCTTGTCCTTTAATCTTTACAATGCCTGGAGGCAGGACAAAGATGTCATTCGCAACAATTCCAACACAGTGTGCAACATGCACGTAATTCTGTGCTCTCCACCTGGAACTGGGACCCTTGGGCAAATCTGCACACTCTGAGCTGGGAGGGAATGGCTGAGAAGGAAAGAATGTGGTGACAGCAAACCTGATGGGGGGACAGGGAAGACCACGCAGGCCACTTCCTGCCCTCCATCCCAGGCCCCGGCAGCCCACTCCTTATCCCTGCCATCAGCCTTCCCAGGCCCCAGTGCCTTCCTTTACACATGTTTCCTTTCGGAGAAAAAATAAAAACCACCTGTCGAGTAGGCAAGAGGAAAGAAGTGCAGATTCTAGACACTAAGCCAATTCAAACATCACTGTGTCCCCAGACTCTCCACCTGCAGAGCCTCTCGGGGGATTTGTTGTGCTTTCAGTGATGTTTATCAGTCCCAGGTACCCTTTGCAGATCTAGCAGCAGCCCTTGTGCTTGGACAAAGGCCTTGCACACAAACCCACACTCAGGCACACCCTCAGGGACTAGTCACTCTCCAGAGACCTCACGCCTGGGCCACTTCACAGTTGTCTGTGCACACTGAGGATCCAGGAAGAAAGTGGCTGCCCCATCTCACTCACAGCCTGTGAAACTTGGACTCAGAGCAGAGAGGATTGGGCGCTATCCTCCTGCTCCCCATCCTCAGTGAGCAGTACCAGGCAAACCCACCCATGCTGCGGTCCAGGTTGGGGGCCAACATGTTTGGAAAAGAGGAGTTTTCAGGTATAACTTAGGTACCATAAAATTCATCCACTTTAAATGTACCATCTCGTGGTTTTTAGCATGCTTACAGAATTACACAGCCAGCTCCAGACTCTAACTTTAGAACATTCCCGTCACCCCGAAAAGAAATTCGCCACCCCTTTCCCATTCACTTCCCATCATCACCTCCGCCCTAGGTAAACAGTAATTTATTTTCTGCCTCTAGATTGCCTTTCCCCAATATATCACATGAACGGAATCCTATGGTATACAATGGAGTCCTTTATGAGTGACTTTTTCCGATCAGCGTCATGATCTTGAGGTTTCTGTCTAATTAAGAATGTGAGCAAACTTTCTGTCTTTGTATTGCTGAACTGTATTCCCAGGGCCACTCGCTGAGGGTTATAGAACTCCACTGTGTGTGTGTGTGTGTGTGTGTGCACTCATGTGTGCGTGAGATCAAGAGTTGACACCATGGGGGGAAGATGGGGTAATTGCTGCATCCTGAGATATTTTAATGTCTTCCCTTCTTTAAGGCTTAGGTGATCCATGCATGCACAGAGGCTGCAGGCCAGCCAAAGAGGGCAAGGAAGGTAACTGGAATTCTTCCTAACCCAGATGCAAGAGCTGGCCCCGATAGCCCCCTTTTCTCCTTGGCAACTTTCCTATCCTTGACACCTTTCCTGTGAAGACAAAGGGGATGTTCAGTCATTGGTACTGTAGGATTGCTGTTTGACCTGCCTGAATTCGAAAGCTCAGAGGGCAGGTGGCCTCCTGGAACTCTATCCTGTCATGAGAGCCCTGGGGTTGAGACAAAATGGAGGTCAACCAGGGGCCGCCTTGGGGAGTGCCCTCCCAAATCCCTGACCCCATCGGATGGCCAGTGTGGAAATGAGGGAAGTTTCCAGACATGAGCCCACCTCAGCTGGGAGCCAGCATTGCTAGAGCTCTGAGAGGCACCCAGGAGGGGTCTCCAGGGGGCATGGGGACAGCTGAGAGGCCACCATATCCTGGGGCCTCTCCCTCCAGACTCAAGCGCCCTGAGGCGAGGCTGGTCCTGAGACAGAGAACCTGGACTCCTTCAGAGGTTCCAGGGCCCACCAAGGACAAGGTGACTGGGTTAAAGTTCATCCACAACTGTGTGTATATGGGGGGGGGTCTGTTGTGGGCTTAGCACAGGGGCACAGGTCTGGTCAGAGAGCTCATCCCAAGAGGAGATCAGAACCTATGTAACAATTTCTGCACAATCCAAGAAATATCAACTGAGAAAACTCTGTGTGACCTGGGGAGGAGGGGCCCAGTGCCATGCTTCCGCCTCCTATTGGCTCTGTGGACCAGGAGAGGGCATGGAGAGAAAGAGTAGGACCCTGCTTGTGCACATCAGGTGGAGGGTGTGGCGATGCCAGCCCTGACTGCCCTTGGTGGGAGCTGACCCTTCCTCTCAGACTCCTGAGTCTGCTGTTGAGCAAGCCGAGGGAAGTTGGGGTCTATTTTTTCCTTCTTTTTTGTCATTCTAAGCATTCTCTTATTTCTCCAAGATCTGGTCTCTGGTTTTTAATGACTGAGGTTAAATAATAAGAAGAAGGTAAATTTATGAGATTTCTCCATGTCTCTCTGATACCGTCAGCTCTGTTAGTCCCAAATGGTTCTCTTTAATATTACCAGCATTAGAATCTGGAGGCAGTTTAATGGCTTTTGTATTTAAGGGAGACAGTGAACTTGGCTTGCTATCATTATATGATCCTTTATGAACAGCAACAGTGTGTGTGTTTTAATCTTAAATTCCATTTAATAAGGACCAAATTGCTCTGGGTGATGTTGAATGTGATGGTCCTACTTTGTAACTGCAGCAGTTCTTCTGGTAGAGGCCTGCTCTACCTTTCTGGCTCTTTCCCTGGTTAAATGAACACTCTCCATGGTTCAGCCCTTCACCCTCTTTGGGCCAGCATCCAGGGTGTGCATATTAACGGCTTCCGGGGGAGCCTAGCACTCAAGGGTCCTTAAACCCTACCTGTAAGAAAGTGTAGAAATCCCAGACATGCAGGAAAGAGCCGGGACGGTCTGGTCACTGCTTGAGAGCAGTCAAAAGTGGCTTTCCTGTTTTAGCAGAAGAAGGTTCTTTTAAGTCAGGAGCTCCAGGAAATTCCTCCTTACCCTGTGTGCATGCAAAGTGGTTTGGCATTGAGTCCACCTATGTCTAAACATTAAGCTGATTGTTTAATTTCCATGTTTCAGTTTCATCATTTGTAAATTGCACATCATAACATTGACCCCACATGGTGTGGAGGCTGAACAGGATAACAGATGGACATGCTGAGCATTTCTGGGGCAGGTGCTTTGGAGCTGTAATTATAGTTCTGAGTAACAGCAGTATCCTGGCATGTCCTAAAGATAGGCTCATTCATAACTATTCCACACCACTTCCAACTTGGCTTTACAAGAAAGGCACTAAAAAGCCTTATCTAAAACAAAACTAAAGGAAATTCCCGCTCCCTACACTGTCTTGAATTCAGATTTCTTGTTACTCAGTACCTGCTGATGATTTGGGTGGTAGGGAGTAAGTATAGGTGCAGGCCTGTGCCAGAGAAATAGATCTTCCTGTGGGGTGGAGTCTGGGTTTCTGGTACAGTTGGTCCTGGGGAAGTTTCCAGCACCTGGTTCCCTAGTAGCACAGGAGATACATGGAGCCCCAACGTGTGTGTGTGTGTGTGTGTGTGTGTGTGTGTGTGTGTGTATCATTCCTGGGTCTGAATTACGGTCATCCTCTCTCTTGTCTGTTATTTCTGAACATGGAAATTCCAAGTCTTATTTCCTACTCCTTCCAGATATGTGAGGTAAGTCTTTAATGCATTCTGTGCTAAGTTATCTGGAGTTGATCCTTTTTAAAAAAATTTGTAGCTGAGAACTCTGACCAATACAATTGTTTATAGCAATTCCTCTGCTTAAAACCACTATCTGAAAGGTTATTCAGATCAACACATGTTGGGGATATGCCTCCAGACTCAGTGCATATAATAAAGCACTCACACTAAGAAGTCTTGACAAGGCTTTTCACTCCTACAGAAGGGCATGAGCACACTTTAGCGTGAAATAGCAGTTATGCAGTGACTAAATAGGCTCATTTCCAGGTCAGAAGTGGCTGACCTGCTCCCCATTGGCTGATTTGAAGGTTCACAATCTAACCTGATTGGCTAGTGTAAGCAGCATGAGGGGAGGGCCTAAAGGTTGCTAGGCAAGGTTGCTACAGGAGGAAAGAGTGTGTGTGCAGGGAACTGAAAGTATTTGGCTCTTGATAAGTTATCTTTGGTGGTCAGTCATGTTTCCAGAATCTCAGCTGAGCAGACATTTCCTGTAACTCTGGTTTAAGGAGTGGAGAGGCCACCTTAGGGTGGACTAGAGTTTAAGAGGAGGCATTCCTGTTCATATTTTGATAGGAAAAAACCTTGTTTCTTACACACAGAACCAGATAATGTACAGATAGTTAAAACTGGAAGGATCACTACAGCTCATTAATCTGGACACTTTCCTTTCTAGAGAGAGAGAAACTGAGAGCTGATTTTGAGGAAATGACTCCTCAGAACCCCAAAGGTGCAGGCTCAGTGTCTAGAGTATTGAGTGTTTGCTCCAGCTGCCCAGGGTTTGTACCCGTGTGACCCTTACAAGAGTCTAGAGGGACAGACTTTACCATCCCTTTACAGGAGGGAAGAGCCAAGCACACACTACATGGCAAGGCTGGGACTTGGGCATGAGCCTGACTCCCTACTCCTTGCTTTTAATCTGCCTATGACATGGCCTTTCATATTACCAATTCGTAATCCTGATTGTATTCAAGGCGATTAGGAAAGAAGGAGGAAATGTAAACTGGAAATGGTGCCATTTCTGTGTGCAGCAGTGGTGGGGTCACTAAGTGAAGACAGAATGTTACGAGGATAGGGGAAGTCATCACTAGTGAAAGCAGATGTAGGTCCACTGAGCTCAGGGAATGGCTACTTCCACAGAGCAGGCGGCATCTTCCGTTTATGTAGAGAAAGAACCAGTGCCAGATCTGCACACCTTCCCACCCTTCGTGCCTCTACCCAACCCGCCCTCTTTCAAAGGAGAACAGGTGCTGATATGTTGAGTCTGAGGGTGGGACCTGGGCCACCTTTACTGGTGCAGGGCAGGAGCTTCCTGCTCAGGAGGCTGGGCTGGATCCTTTGATCTCTTTGTTTCTCCCTCCTAACTTGGTGATTGCAATAATGTGAGTCATGAACTCATGAAAAAGGCATAGGAGTACAGAACACCAGCCTGTTTGGAGAAGTACAAGTGACCCACATGGGCTGGCAGCATGGGGAACAGCAGAAGAGTGACCACAAGAAGAGCCTGGACAAGTCACTCAACCACTCAGTCCCTGCTACCTATGCAAATCCCACATGGAACTAAAGCTACTTAGAAGGGCTGCTTTAACTTTAACTACTTCGGCCTGTCGTCTCCTCACCCTCCTCCTTCCCCAGTCTCGGGTCCCCTTTTGGTGCTTTTTCTGTTTAAAGACACCTAATACAGTGATTTTCACAGCCTTTGATTCAGGCCTGGTGTAGACCCCACGCCTCATCCCATCTCAGATTATGCCACAAACAAAACACCTACTGTGCCCATAGTCTACGCTGCGGCTGTCCTATTGCTAAACCACTTGAGGGTCTGAGAACCCAATGTGTTAGGCTTCTACAATAAGTAGGGAGGCACAGGCACTGGTAAAATGTCTAGGATTGTTCAAGGTCACAGCAGTGAAGCGAACCTATCGACAGTGTGCCTCCAGAGCTGTTGCTCCCCCTAGAAGAAACATGATTCAACTTCCTCATCCTTGGCCTTAGCAGAACTCAGCAGAAACTAATTGGAATATCCTGTTAAACAGCGTGGCCCAGAATTCTGATCTCAGGCTGGCCTTCTTCTTTTGGCTCTGGACCTTCTCTTGTTGTTGGAGAGCTTTAAAGACCACATGAAAACCCCCTGGGCCTCTTACCAGCGGCAGTGAAATGGGCTTAATTAGCTTATTAGAGCTCCCTGCCTGTGCTTCCCTTTTGCCATGAGGCAGATGGACAAGTAAGTCTGCCTTAGCTCTGACAGCTTGTGGGGCTCCGGCGTGAGAAACGGAAAGTGGAAAGACCTCGCAGGAAGACCAGCCCCTGCTCCCCTTGGCCTTCAATCTGTGCTCCGGTTCCAAAGTTCACGAGGGGCAGGGGCCAAAGTGGAATTCTGTCATCCCATGGGAAACGCAGGTGGGGCAATGCAGATGGGCTACATAGCATGCTGAAAGAATTCTGACTAATTGCTGTAGGCTTGAGGGGATGAGCTTGTTTGTTAATTAGCAGCGCCTGCCATGATGCAGGCCCGGGAGCTGCAGCACAGGCCCATAGAGCAGCCAGCTCAGCTGCTGTGGGAACCAGCTCATCAACCATAGAGGAAAAGATGGCTTCTTTCCCTTTGGCCTTGGATCTGTCCTTCTAAGAGTGAGGCCTCTCTCTCCTTTCATCTTCAAAGTGCCCTTTATGAAGACGTCACAATTCCTGTTTTGTATATGAATAACCGCTGAGGTCAAGGAGAGAGGCCAGGGACCCACAGTTGGGAAGTGATGGGGATTCACTCCCAGAGAGGCCTAGTTAGTTCATCAGTACATCCTGTGTCTTAACCTTCTCTGGCAGGGGTTGAGTTAAAACTTTGCTAGTATATGTGAATTTTTTTTAACAAAAATCTCACATCAGCAAATAATCAATTTGAAATCATCTCTAAAAAAGATTTCTCAGCTAAAGAGTGACAGGGGCACTCATAAGGCCTGCTTTCTTCCTGGGATTGAGAGACAACAGCTCTGAGTTAAAAAAAGGTAAGAAAAAGGCCTTTTTGACAAGGATGAAGTGTTTTCATGACGGCAATTGCAGCTAGCATAGAACGCTGGCCTCCTAGGGACATAGTTCTGGCCATTGTACCTTAGGACAGAGGAAGGGTTAATTCTATCTCTTGGCTAAAACATAGGAATGACCTACACTGGACTGAGAGGCAGTTTCATCCTTTACTGGTCTATTTTAATGTTGTGTATGATTAATGTTTTTATTCCTTTCCACTGTCTAATCTTTCATGTGGCATGTCCAGTGGTGAAATGAAAAGCCCAGGAAACAAGGAAGATACCAATGGTGCCAAGGGTTTATAGCCCGGAGACAGTTCTCTGAAATAATGTAACTCTTCAAGATCTACCATACGGTTGTCTATCCTGACATATAGCCTGGGGGTGGCAGGTGACCGGCCTGCAAGGTGGGGTGATGTCATGGAGGCCAGGCACATTGTGTTAACACAAAGGGACATTCTCCTGGGCATAGCAGGCATCCTTTTGGCAGTGTAAAGGAGGAGCAGCATCCGCAGATTTTCACTGTGCTTAGACAATTCTAGAGGGAAATGTAGTGTGGACAGAGAGCGACAGGCTAGAGGCCAGGAGTCAGCCAGTGAAAGCAGATGGGAAAATGTTTGTTTACCTCATTGACCGTTTCCATAAAGGCGGGTCTTCTGCCGGACTCCTCTATCTGCTACAGTGCTAAAGACAAGGTCTCCACCGAGGAGGCCTGCCATGGATATTGGTTAAGTGCTGGAGTGGTGGCATTTCAGTGATGTTGTGAGGGAGCAGAGTCACAACAAAAGCCTTAGGAGAAGAAACTGAGCAGGAGGATGGACTTGAGAAACGGGACCAAAGTTGAGACTTTGGTGAGTGGCGTAATCCAGAAGTGAGGTGGTGAGGTGTCTAAGTTACCTCCAGGTTTCTGACTGGAGGACGAGGGCCTCTCTCCTGTAAGGTGGGCACAGATTAGGGGACACAGTGGACCAGAGAGGGGTCAAGGTGATGGCTGCCGGACATGCAGGATGGAGCACCAGTTACCATTTCCCTGCACCCCCAGCTTTCTCATGAACTGCTCCTTGGAGACAAGAAGTCCTTCTGCCCTTTCCACCCTGTCCGCCTTCCTTTGCTTTGGCTCCGGCTCACCCATGGGCCCCACATGGGAAGCCCTTCCTGATGCCACCTGAGCTGGTCAGATTTCACAGGTCCGGCTTCAGTAGATCAGCTCCTCTCTTCTGGCCACGGATCTCAGTGGTAACTAGCCCACGTGGTTATCAGATTAGTGTCCCCTCACCCCTCTGGAGGTCAGCTCTGTCCTAGCCACATTTTGTGGCCACCGGTGACTCTTAGTAATAGACACCACCCCTGGTACATAATAGTCACTCAATAAACATTTACCGAGTACATAATTAGTGAACAACTGCCAGACAACCATCTCTGACAACACAGTTTCAGTCCAGTTCTTCCCAGAAAAAACTGAGAAGCCCCACTGTAAAGCAGAGATAATAAGAGACCTTGGGTTTGAATCTACGTTCCTCCCACACAGTAAGTATCTAGTAAATGCTTACTGAGCGAGTCTTGGTTTTTCAGACCATCTTTCTGAAAGTCTTTAGATGTGAGATGCAATGTTTTAGGGCTTCCATTTTCTTATTTCTCAGGAACACCCAGCTCAGGATTTTGCTGTTGTTTGCAGAACTGAGGATTACACCAAGGGACATTCAACCACTGAGCTACACTCGGCCCCCTCCCTAAAATTTTATTAATTTATCGCTACTGGAAATTAAACCAAGAGCCTCAGCACTGAGCTATAGCCCTGGCCTTTTAATTTTTTTTTTTTTGAGTCAAGTTCTTGCTAGGTCATTAAGTTGCCCAGGCTGACCTTGAGCTTGCGATCTTCCTATCTCAATTTCAGAGTGCTGGGATTACAGGCATGCACCACTGTACCCACTGCCAGTCCTTTTCTTTTTTACTTTGAGACAGGGTCTCGCTAAATTGCGAGTGCTGATCTTGAGCCCTCAGTCCTCTCTTCTCAACTCACGGAGTGGCCGGGATTATAGATGTGTGCCACTACACTTGGCAGTTTTTGTTTGTGAACGAGAATTTGGTGTGATAACTTTTGTGAATATCAGGAACATAGTATACACTCAGTGCTTAGGATCAACGTATGGGCGAATCACATAATGAAAGTCTGCAATGTTTGCAGAGGACAACCAGTAAGAAAAGAATATATTATGAAGCCCTTCATGCACACATATCCTCCCTCCATATTTTCCATTCCCTTGCAGTTGGCCACAATCCAGGAAAGAGGCTGACTTTCTTGCTTGAATAGTTCCCAAATGTTTCCACCCAAGATGCATGGGGAAGTGACAATTTGTGAATCTGGGTGCGCCTCTAAAACCACATTGCCGGCCACACAGCAGACCCTGAAGCTGTGCCCACTTCTTTTCAGTTCCACTCACCTCTGCTGTCTCAGCTCTTTCCACAAGGATTAACCTACAGTAGGTGCTTCATGCAGGTTTGCGAAAGAGGAAAAGCAAACAGGAGACAAGGGGGAAAGGGAGAGGGCTTGTGAAAACACTGATGTTTTGCTTCCATTTGCCACCAGGCAGGAACTTCAGGCAAGAGAGAAGTTGCGGCTGTTGTTACAAAGGGCAGCTGACTGTTGAATGCTACCTAGCAAGCATCTTTATCGGTGACGAGCACCACAAAGAGAGGGCACCACATGTTGTCTTGAGCTTGTTGGCTCCACGGTGCCTACTGAGCCAGGGTGCTGGTCTTCCAGCTTCTGCTAAATCACCTGGAGCTTCTGGCGCCTCTCTGCTGTGCCAAACCCTTCACAGGTGCAAGGACACAGGGACTCCCTAACAAGCGGTATAGCAGCAGTGATGGCTCTTTGATTTATAGCAACCAGGGGTTGCTGTAAATTCTCTCCTTGGACCACAGTCTTCCCCAAAACCAACTCCTGGACATCGGCATCATCAGACCTCTGCCTTGTTCTTCCTCCTGCACCATTTGGCATGTTCTCTGATGATCTGGAAGTCATTCTTGTCAAAAGAGTTGGTGGTGGACCTACCAGAGTTCAAAACCCAGCACTACCCCTTCCTGACTGTGGCTTTGAGTAAATCACCTGATTTCTCTTAGGCTCAAGTTTTCTCATCTACAAAATGGGAAAGAATGGACCTTATTCATTTGCAGTTGTTTACAAGGTGGTAGAACGTTATACTCATAAAAGGTCCAGTTTTGTCAAGCTGTGGTTGAAATATAAGGTGATGTCTAATTCAAAATTACTGTAATGAAAGGTATGCCACCATTAACCCCCCTCATAATACTCCCTTTCCCTCTGAAAACATCTCATCGTTCTTGCCACTTTCTGGAGCAGTTCTGGAAGTCTTATTGCATGAGTGTCTTTAGTTTCACTGTCATGGCTGCTCCCATGTCCTGCAATTCAAAGCATTTACTTTTCACAGTCACTTTAGCTTTAAGGAAGAGTCAGAAGTTGCATGGTGCCAGATACAGTGAATAAGATGAATGAGAACACACCATCTTATTTTTATGAGCCTGCTTTTCCATTAGATAGCAGCAGAAGCAGCAGCATTTGCTGTATTCTTTTAATCACGACTTTAAAGACACTCACAAGAAAGAGACTTCCAAAACTGCTTCGAACTGTGGCAAGGAAAACGGGGTAAGTGTGCTTGAAGCCAGGGAAATATCCTGAGGGGAGGTTAATGGAAAGATGTCTTTTGTTGTAACATATGTCTAAAATTTAACCATTCACTCTGTATTCTGGCACATCTAGTATATATGAGACACTCAATAATGCATCTTTTCCCTCTCTGTTCATCTCTGACCGTGCTCCAGAAATGTGCAGTTCATCCCAGGTGGGCACTTCTCCTTGTGTTCTATTTGAGATCTTGCACACAGTTGAGCTGCAGGTCCAGGCCTTCCCATGCTCTATGTGTGAGCACCATTTGGGCTGTTATTAAATCACAGGTTCTCTTCTGCACCTTTTGGGACCCTAATGCCTCAAGGCTGCAAGGCCCAGGAGTCTGTGATTTTATAAACAGGCCTCCAAAGTGGTAAGACTCTGCCCTGGAGAAAGCCCCATTTAAAGGCCTGAGGCTTAATTGGTGCTCTCTCCTTCCCTCACTGGATGGCTTGTGGGCTTGTGGTATAGGCAGAGTAGAAAGAAGGGGGCTTTTTTAAGGTTGAAGAGGTCTGAGAGGGAGAGTCCTTCCCCAGTTGTCTCTCACTGGATGGAAAAGGTTGACAAAGTTGCCATCTCATCTCGCCCATAAAGTGACTATTGTGCTTAGATTGGCAGTGCTTAGGGAAAGAGGCAATAGTGCTGGCAGGGGCCATGGTAATCACAGTGCTCCTAATTAAAGGCTGCTGGCAGGCAGAAGGCAGCTCTGGCATCTGGAGCTCCCTCCCTGGCAGCCACACTCTGATGCCCAAAGCTGGTTCCTGCAGCTACAGGAGAGGAGGCTCACTGAGGGCTTCTTTCCAGCAGGTTCTGTGTCTCTCCTGATCAGCATCAGAGAGCTATGGAGATGGTGACAGAAGCCTCAGCATCTAAACCCTTTCCAGCCTGGGAGCTGGGGGGACTCCACTGCTGAGAGAGAAGTGGCTGCTCTCTCCCTGCCTTCTCTGCTTCCTTTTTCTTTCCTGCTTGGATCCAGGGACAGTCCCCTGGGCAGAAACAAAGCCACCTGTGTACAAATGGGAGGGGAGGGTGCATGAAGATAAATCCTGAATTTCAGATTCCAGCTTTGTTTCCTCCTCCTTTTGGCTCTTTTACTGCTTGTGGATATTAAAGAAAGGACCACCAAGCCATATGAATGATTTCCTTAGCTGCCACTATAAGCTTTGTTTTGTAGAAAGCTTCTAGAGAGACCATAGAGGGAAGAGGTTTAAAAGTGGAGAGCTGAGCTTAAGCTCAGTGCTTCACACTTCCTGCCCCTTTGCTCAGTGGGGCAGCGGGTGTGGGAGCCCACCCTGTCTGATTTCCTTTGCTCTGGTCCTCTCCTCTCTGACCTGGTCTCGCTGTGGCTTTGCATCAGTCCTGTGAACATCCAGGTTAGAGTTTCAGGACGAAACTAGATCAGACCTTGTTCCTGCCCAGGAAAACAGCTCAGGAATCACCTAGAAATACAGCATGGAAGCAGGAGATCATGCAGGTGCAGCTCCTCGGTGAAATGATGGCTCCATGGTAGTCAGTGGTGGTGGGAACCGCAGCTCACTTCCAAAGCTTCTCCACGGCTGCCTCACCAGGTGGGAAGAATAACAGGTGTTCTTATTATATAGTTGAACTCCAAAGCTCAAGACACATAAGAGGCACACAGATACCTATATGCACACCTGTATGTCTATATGTACTGTACATGTGTATAGCACACAGAAACGCATATGTATTTCACACGTTTATGCTTATGTATGTATACAAAACATGTTAGTGTGTCTATTACATGTTATCTGTATAAACCTTTTTGTGAGTACATATTTATACACTCACAACTACATCATTTGCACCATCTTTCCCTACACAGGAGCAGTGTGTGGCAGGGGTCCCAGGTTCCCCAGAGACAGTCAGCAGTTGAATGGGCTCCTTCCCTATCCCCCAACTCCAGAGTCCACTGGGGCCAGGGCCACATCACTGCTGGCTGCTGGCCTCTGTTCAGCACCCTGACTACACTCATTGGGGCCCCCTCGGTTGCCCCTGGCATTGGAGAGAAACCCACAGAGCAACTGGGGCACTGGATGATCCACAGACTGGACTTCAGTCCTCTTCTCCCAAAGAGGATGGGGCTAGAACAAGGCCATTTGGAGTGTACCACCCTGCCCAAGTGCTGGCCATGGATGAACCCCCAGTCCACCCTCTGAGCCCCGCCTCTGTCCTCTACAATACACACACACACACACACACACACACACACACACACACGCGGACACACACACAGAGTCATTGCCCACACAGGCTCTCATGTCTGAATCCTGGTTGACAGCTGTGTTACTCTCTCCCTAGAAGATATCTTGACTTCCAGTGTAGAATGGGATGGAAACTAGAAACTTCCCATTACACACACCAGAAGAGGTAGGCACCCAGCCATTGGCCTCATGCACCAAGATGCCGTGGCTGCCTCACCTCCTGGCTGAAGAACAGAGAGTGAATGAACTGGCCTGGTATTACCCAGCTGAGAAATGGATGCTGGGGTCCATTTCTAGTCAGCCCATTGGACCTGAAATACCATGCCCTTTTCCCCACCCTACCTCTTGGGGCAGTAGCAGAACTGAGAGGCATGTGGCTCCTTTGGCTCTAGGTCCAGCACTCTTTGTGTTGTGCCAGGTCCTCTATGAATTGAAACTACAAGTCACAAGCTCACAGCCTGCAGGGCGCAGGCAGCTGCCAGTGGATGGATGTCAAGGACCCGCGATCTCAGGGGAGTGTGCTGGCACTGAGACCTGTGTAGGGAGAAGAGGGAGCCTGGCGCACTGGGGGATGTACACCCCACTTAAAGTAGCATCTGTGGGCATCTGGAAGGGAAGACACTAAGGTGCCAGATCTGCTGATACTGCAAGGGAACATCTTGGTTACTCTCTTGTCACTGAGACACAATACCTGACACCCACAAATTAAAGTAGGAGAAATGTATTTTGGCTTACATTTTGTAGAAGTTTCAGTCCATAATTGGCTGGCTCCAAGGCAAGGTGACATGGCAGAGGAGAAACAGTCCATGGTAAAGCAGGTGGGAAGGGAGAGAGAGGCAGAGAGAGACAGAGACAGATTGAGAAATTCCAGGTTATGCCTTGTCTTCATTATTTTTTCATTGCTGAGACAAAATAACCAGCATTCAAGATTAAAAGAGGAATGGTTTATTGTAGTTCAGAGTCTGTAGAGGTTTTAGTCCATCGTTGGCCAGCTCTAAGGCAGGATGGCAAGGTGGAGAGGGGCACTGAAGAGAAGAAACATCCCATGGCAGGGCAGGGCAGGGCAGGCAGAAGGCAGCAAGGAGCAAGCCTGCCCCTCCCTTTTATCTCTTCCAGGCTACCCACATTTTTGGTGGTGACACCCACAAGGGTGGGCCTTCCCATTATCCACACTCAGAATTACGCTAACCCAATCAGTGGAGTAATTTAGTAATCACCCATTCTTAATCCCAGCATCACACACCCTAGATCCAGCCACCTCCAAAACCCCCACCTGTGACTGACCACTTGAGGCTTTAAGGGTACATTTAGATGCAGGCCATAACATGTACCAGAAGCTCACCTCCTCAGATCAGGCTTTACCTCCTAATGTCACATTTAGCTATAACCTCATCGGTGGACTAATCCACGGATGGTATTAAGCACCCACTGTCCAAAAGCCCCACCTCTGAGTGCAGGAGGCTTTGGGAGGGGCAACATCTAGATATAAA
Source organism: Fukomys damarensis (assembly GCF_012274545.1). Classification (NCBI taxonomy): domain Eukaryota; kingdom Metazoa; phylum Chordata; class Mammalia; order Rodentia; family Bathyergidae; genus Fukomys; species Fukomys damarensis. The sequence continues at coordinate 75,930,532 of NW_022900917.1, forward strand.
CTACAAGAGGGAGCAATGCACTGGGAGTTTAGGGTAAATTTCCCAAGAGTTACTGGCTAATTCAAATGGGGCATGTGTGTGTGTGTGTGCACCTCAGATTACACAAGCTAAATAAAATGTATAGTTGGCAGTCACACTGTCCAGCTATATCACCTTCTTTCTCTTCTGTAAACCATCTTACCATTTGATGGAGGTGATCTGTCCAGCCAGTGAACAAAGGTAATTCGTGTGTGTTTGTTTTGTAGATGAATTATAAAACCTCATTTCAGCTCCTCCAGACCTCCAGCGGGCAGCTTTATGCTTCTAGTCAGGGAAACTGAGGCAAAAGCACCCAGAGTGGTACCTAAGATGGAGGTGGGAATTGAAGTCAAATGGGTACACAGAGCTGATGGTGGCTGTGGCTTTGTAAGGCCTGAGGCTGTTATGGTTTGTGTCTAGATGTCCCCACAAAGCCTCGTGCTTTGGCAGAGGTGGTTGAATCTAGGGTGTGTAATGCTGGGATTAAGGACGTGTGATTACTAAATCAGTCCTATGCTTCGTGTGGCACCATCCTAGTCCTCCTGGTAGTCTGGATAAGGTAAAAGGGGCAGAAAAATGCTGTTAAGATCCCTTGTTGCTTTTTCTGTCTTGGCCTGCAATGAACTGCTGTTTCTCCTCTGTGGCTGCCCCTCTGCCGTGTGTCACCCTGCCCTGTATCCAGCCAACTATGGACTCAAATCTCTAGGAAATGTAAGCTGAATAAAGCCCTTCCCCTTTTCACCTTGGGTGGTGGGGATTTTGTCTCAGCAAAGAGAAAGATAACTAAGACAGGCTGTAACTCACCTCACGGAGTGAGCAAGAGAAGGGCTAGGTTGCCTCAGTCAACATCGCAGGACCAGCATGCAGACTTGTGCCAGCCTGCAGCCGCTCCTGGGACATAGGAGACACTGAAAGTAGTTGCTGCAGGGCCAGCTGCAGGATTTGGGGGTCCCGGGACAAAGTGGGAGTATGGACTTGCTTGTTCAACAATTGTTAAGGATTTCAACACAGTGACCGTGGAGCATTGATCTGAGCCATAAGCTCTTCTAACTAACAGAATTCTGTGTGACTGTGCAAGTCATGCACCTACAAGGCCAGCCCTGGGTGGTCACCAGTAGCTGCAGAGCCAATGCATGCCAAGCAATTTACCTTGTGCTGGCCATCATTTGAAGGCCACATCTTACTGTGGCATTTGGAAGTGGATGTAGTTATTATTCTTCTTATCAGGTTAAAAAAAATACAAGGCATAGAAAGATTGAATCACTTTTTTGAGATCTCACAGCTGTACAGTGGCAGAGGTAGGATTCACCCAGGCAATCTGGCCCCAAAGCCTATGGTTAGCAACCACCTAGCTATCTGCTTTTATGGATTACACGATCATCCTTTTTAGACCTTGAACTTGACCTCTTTCTTGGTCTGGCAAAGATGTAGTATCCGGGGGCCCTCTGGTCAGGAACAGACCCCCCAAAGCCAGGGAGGCTGAGGCACAGGGTCCTCCTGGGGCATGCAGCCTGTGAATGCTGTTGTTGGGAGATCTGGAACTTGAAGATCAAGGAGAAGAGAGTTCAAGTAAGGACACTCCTGCTATCATCCAGGCCAAGAGAGGCCTCTGTGGGCTAAAATCTCAGGGCTTTATTCTCTCATCCAAACTCTGCATCGCAGCTAATCAAGGTTGCTCATATTACATAGCTCCAGGCTGACTCAGCATTCCCCAACCAAGGCTGGAGTCAGGTTCTCTCTTCCTCCTGTCCTGTAACATTTCCAGCCATGAGACCACGCTGTAAGAGACCACCTTCTCCTGAGGCTGGACAGGTGCCTGCCTCTTGACCAGGAACTATGGCTTTTTTGGTGGCTCCTTTCCCCAGAACCAACAAGTGACTAGCGCCTGAAGACTCCAGTTCTTTTTCAAATAATGTCATGAATTCAAGATTTTAAATTATAAGAGAAAGGAGAACGTAGCAACCAGAATCATGCAAAGAAAAACATGTACTCTCCTTTTAGCGACTGGGTTCTCTCAGAGGAACGATTTGATTGCTTGCCTATGAATTAAAAATGCTGGTGATGATAATCATATCAGGTAACACATGTGGAGCCCTTACAATGTCCCAGCACCAGCTACATGCTGCACTCCACTTGCCTCACACATGTGGGCCTGCTTGGTGTAGGTGTGACTCTGCTGTGCAAAGCACAGTCTTTTTTCAAGTCCTACTCAATTACAGCTCAGGCAGTTTACATGTAATCAATCCCCCTAATCGAACATTTGTGGTTGGATTGATACTGGGCAGTGGTGATTCACTCAGCCCCTTTGCTCCAGCTGATTTGGCTCTTGTTCTTGGAGGGTGGGAAAGGTTGTCAGAGGGGAGAAGCAGCAAGTGGAGGGAGGACCAGGGAGCTGACAGGCTGCCAGCAAGCCCGGCCCATCTCTGCATCTCCTGTCACTGCTCTGTGAGGCTCCGGCCACCCTTTGTCCTTTGTTTTTGTCCATCTTCCTTTTGTCCTTTGTTTAAATCCTCTGTGCTTCTTCTCTCCCAGAGCCCTTGCACGTGCCGCTTCCTTTACAGGACACCTTATCTCCTTGTCACCTGAGTTCATGTCGCCTCACCTTTCCAACTCTTGGGCTCGGTGAAGCATTCTCAGGGAAGGCTCCTTGGCCCCTAGGCCCTTGCTGTGTCGTGCAGCTTCCTTCATTGCGCTGGTCAAAGGCACAGTTTGACCTAATTGCGGCTGTGATTTTTTAATCCATTAGACTCTTCATGCAGTGAGGATGTAGCCAGTGATGGCGGACCTGTTAGCACTTTTGGGGAACGGCGAACAGACAGCTGTGGCATGTGTACTACCGATTTGCCACCACTGGGAGAGGGCACTGCCTGCTTTGCTTATTACCATTGTGTTCCTCTCCCCTAACATAGAGCAGGGACTTGGTAAAGCTTGGTAATAAAAATAAATAAATAGGAACGTATGTTCAAATAACAGATGTGTGTGGGCCCAGTGCATGCAGGTGATGTGCTCCCCAACTGGACCCCAGCCACATGTAAGGGGACAAGATGTCATGGCTTCAACCAAGGGCAGGACTCTGGGTGTCAGGCTGGGCACAGCATTTTGCAGGTCAGGGTAGCACCACCCGGTATAAGGCTCTTGATTGGACTGGATTTGTGTTAGACCTTCCTGATCGTTCCACTGTAGTCCGTGGGAAGGCTAACATCTCCCTGTGCTTTGTGTTTTCTCCACCCAACAAGCAGAGGCCCTGGTCCTAGAGGAGGAGGGGCAAACATCCTCTGTAGAGTCCACATACTGCCCGTCTTAGGCCTTGGTGGTCCTGTGGTCTGGGTAGCAACTACTCAGCTCTGCCGTGGCTACACCAGAGCAGCTATGGAGGAGCCATAAGCAAAAGCTGGGATCCTAGCAAACTTTATTGATGGGCACTGAGACTTTAATTTCACATCTTTCACACACCGCGCAATATTTGTCTCTTTAGCAGTGCCGTCCATATTCATGAAATGCAAAAGCCATTCTTAGCTTAGTGGTTGTACAAAATCAGGTGGTCCTTTGAATTTTTCTCAGAAACTGGCTGATGCTGACTCTCCTGGTGATACTTTCTCACCGCAGTTGCTTCTGGATGGTTGGATCCAGATCCTCACCTGCCCCTTCCTTCTGTGTGATTAAGAGCACTGCCTGTCTCAAGACCAGGTGCTCAGGTTGGGGTGAATTGGGGTCCAGGGCCCACCGTGGCCATCCATCAAGGACTGTTGACTTTGGAGTCATGCTGGGATCTCTGCAGTGCTCCTCCAGGCTGGGGGCCCTGACAGGCTCTCTGCATAGTCAACATCATGGGCCAATAACACCAGATCCTGGTCCCCTGACCCCCCCAAGTGCCACCTAGGGCCTGACTGTCTTCTTCTATGTCTGAGAAGCTGTATCACATTTAGAATGAGGCCTGAGCCACATTTTCATTTATATCTTCCCGCAGCAAAACTGGGCAAGATTGTGGACCCCATTCTAACCTTTAGACACTTTATCACTTCATGGACTGGGACATCCATGAAGCCAGCATGAAGATAAGATATGGCGTAGAATTCAGGAATCAAGCGAGGTCCCCACATGTATTGTGTGGGTGAAGATCATCAATGAGAGATGATTAAGAAACAACAAACCAACCAACCAACCTGTTTTAAAATGACACCAGTAGGTAGCCATTCTGGAAACCCAATGTAGTTCTCTGTGGTGATATGTGCATTTCCCCCAGGACCACTTGGAAACTAGAGCCTCACCTGCCTGCCCTATCCCCGCCTCCTCTCAGCCCATTGCCCCACCACAAGATGGACACTTTCAACCTCAAAGTAATCATGCATCATCTTCCTGCCCAAACATCTACTTTAGTTTTTAGGTCATACTATTTTTGTTTGTTTTACTTCTCCAAAATGAAGTCTGGTTTTGTCACTTAGCTGGTGAAATTCTTGTTATAAATGATAATATATATTAAACCTATAAGCTGATATGTTTCACTGGGACATTTCGATGTCTTGATCATCCATGTCCACCCTCCCTTCTACCTTCTTTTATTGCCCTGCTCTCCATCCCCTGCTTTCCCATTCCCTGATGTCCCTGATAGGCCCCCTCTTCTGTGGTGGAAATTCTTTGATGGCTTGGGGTGATGAAAAAATTCTGGACATAGACAGCACTGATGTTTGCCTCAAAATGAGCATGTGCTTAGTGTCATTAAATTGTACATTTAAAAATAGTGAAAATGGTGACTTTTCTGTTCTGTACACTTCACTACAGTAAGTTGTTTAATGGCTCCCTCGGCTCACTGGCCACAGAACACTTTTGTGAGGCGGACAGGACCTGGCATCCCCAGCAGGGAGATCTTGTTCTAGACACAGGGCTCCTACTTTCCCTCCCATTTGCACCTCTTTGTCTCTCCAGCTGCATTTCCTCAGCCAGAGGTTTATTTCATCGCCACCTCTCTCTCTCTTCTTTGCAGAGCATCCCCACCTGTAAGATCTAGGTCAACAAGGAACATCCTCACCTCGTCCATCAGCCTTTTATCACTCTCCTCTCTCTCTTTTTCTCCCTTGCAGCTAGAATTAAATGATTCATTCCTTTATTAAAAATTCAAATAGTAGATGTGAAAAAGGAACATTCATAAGCTCTATGCCAGATAAACGGAGACAAAGGAGCATGGTAGAAAGGAAGCCTGTGCCGGGTTTAAGCAAAGATGACGGTCACCTGCACAGCTTCTGCCTACCTCTTCCCACACCTCCTCCCTGCCCTCCTCCATCACCCTGGGGTCCTGATGTGCATTTTACGTTTGTCATTCTGCTTGTGGTCCTCATCATTCCCCTATGCCTGTCTGTGGTCCTGAATAACATATCGTGGACTCAGGTGCACTTTCGAACTTTCTGTAAGCAAAGCCACACTGCATGCTTTCTGTGACTTGCTCTGTCCGCCTTGCGATGGCATACGTGAGGTTCACCTGGTCTTGTGCATGTTGCTGTCACCGTTCCACGGGACACTTCCAGCACGTTGTCTCACAATGAGAATGTCGCTTAATTCCAGCTTTTGATATTAAAAGTCACAGTGAAGGGGTCACCTCCAGGGGACATGCATGATTCTCTAGGGCATCTAACCTAGAAGCAGAAAGGCCACAGACTTCACAACGCTGATTCTTTTCTGCACGGCCGGTCTCACTGTTGCCTACCGTGACTGTTAAATTCCACTCCCAACTAGTGTTGGTTAACAGGAGTTATTACTCTACTTCTATGGCAGACTTGTTGCTCATTTGGTCCATATACATTCATATCTTATCCTAGTTTTATTTTGTATTCTTTTATACTTCTCAATGAATGGAAAGGTTGAGTTTTTCTTTGTATGTTGATTGTTGATTTGTATTTCTCTCTGCTATTGAGTAAAACCTGGTCAATTTTACTATGGGATTATTTGTTTTGTTCTTATTAATTTGAAGGTCTTCATATATTTTAAAAAGTATTCATCAGTTGTCTATATTTTCCCCTGGCTTTGGCTTATCTCTATACCCTGTATAGCTTCTTTTGATAAATTGAAGCTCTTAACTTTAATGCAGACAGACAATTTTGTCTGCTTTTCTTTTCTTTATTGTGTGTCCTTTCTGGGCCTTGTTGAATAAATCTGTTCTGAGGTTAGAAAACCCTTTTCTGGGTCATCCCTTAAAATTTCGATAGTTTTACCTTTAACCCTAAGGTTTCAAAGCGCCTGAAAGTTGATTTTTATGTACAATGTGACAGTGGGGTCCCAGATAAAATATTGTTTGATGGGTGACACTTGTCACCAAGTCACACATCCAGTGTCTCTATCCCCCGCTGATGTGCTGCAGAGCTGAGCAGACACGGCTCCAGCCCAGGCTTCTGAAGGGTTTAGTTCTGGCACCAGCCCCTGGGTTCATCATTGGTCTCAGCCCTGATCTTGACAATGAGCCCTGTTCCTGGTGATCACAGTTCCTCCCCTGGGACACCTTGGACACTTCTGTTCCTTTAACTTCTTTACATTTTATAAATCATCTTGTTAATTGCCACCAAAAGAGTCATGATTTGAGTCCCATCGTAGGATTTTTAATCATTTCTCCCTCCAGATTTTATATGATGAATACAGTCATCCAAGGGTTCTTACTTGTTCAGAGGACTCATGTCTTATTCTTAAAGCTTGTTTTCAGTGCCCGGTAGAAAGTAAGTTTCTCGAATAGACAGGTAAATGACCATAGTGCTCTATTCAGTGGAGATTTGCACTAAGAGGAAAACCCCAAATATATAAATAAATCATTCAAGAGGATGGAGAAAAAGGAGCTTTCTCTCCATAAAAGGTGGGAGAGGAGTACTTGGTGTTATCTAAGCATCTACTATGTGCCAGGAATGGTGTCAAGGAGAAAGGGACAAAGAGCCATTAGGGCCACTTGAGAGCTCTGTGAACAGTTAGTTAAGTGCCCAGTGTGTTTTAAACACAAGATGCGATTCATACCACATCCATCAGGCATGTGTGGTATGTGGAAGGGAGAGTCTCTTCCTCGAGCTTCTGTATGTGGGTTTTGTGAGTGATGGACAGTACTGACTCCCTGGCATCTGGTCTTGAGACCAAGCCAATCCGAGGATGGGTATTTTATTAAACATGTCTCCCAACAGGCCAAGGCTTGTGATGTTTTATAAATATAAAAATGGAGAGCTGCTCCTTTCCAGAAAACTGGCACTTTCTTTGCCTGGGGAATCTTTGGAAAGCACACACACAAGCTCACAATTTAAAAAGGCACGTGAAAATCTTGTTTTCTTTCTCTTTCTTTTTGTTTAAATTCACTCAGAGTAACCTGAAACACAAAAACACTGTTGGCAAGGAACAGGCTTTAGCCAAGTGACAGCAAAGAAAGAAAGCAGTGTTGCAGGCTATACTGCCCAAGCTTCAAAGCTGCAGACTCAAAGCGTGGATCTGAATCTAGGCTCCAAAGTCTGCTGCTTGTCTGATGAGTGGATGCTCAGCCTCTAGGACAGCCAGAGAGCTTACCCCCAGTGGGAAATGAAAACACCAGGCTCCCTGGAGCCCTGTGTTCAGAATGGGTAAACTGCTGGGAACTCCTCACCACCAGAAGCATGCCCTGGACACTCCAGATTGCTAATTCCTCCACTCAACAAGCATTCACTGGGCACCCCATGTGCTATGTATTACAGTAGGACTGGCTGCATAGCAAGGAACAAATAAAATCCCTCCTTCAAGGAGCTGATCCAATGGTGATGATAGTATTCAGATGCATGACAGATCAGAAAGCACATGACTTTGGGCCACATTTAAGAGCTAAACTATAATACTGGACTTCCTGGAAAGATTTAGAAGTGGACATTTGATGGATTGTGCTATAGCCCCAATGTAACAGCCAGTCTTAGGCTACCATGTGCTCTCCTCTACAATCAATTCTGGATTCCTTCATCTTCAGCTCCAGCCTGTTAGTCTCAGTGGCTCCCCTACAGGGGTGACTGAGACCCCCATCTCAGACGAGTCTGTGGGCAATGTCCTGTGGGCTCTCGGGATTTGAATAGAACATTCTGAAGTTCTCGGGACAGTGCTGCCGAGGAGGCTTTGTGAGCAGAGGAGGCAAAGGCATATTTGAAATACATGCTGATTCTTACCAAAATGAACCACCCCGCTTTCCAGTGTGGAATGGTCCCAGACTGTTGACTACTACAGAGCAGCCAGTTGGTATCATCCAGATGGGCTGCCCCATCAGGGCTCAGCTCAGGTCTTCTTTTAGGCAAGCTGGACATGTGGCATTTCATCTGGCTACATCAGTTTGGGGATTGGCGCCATTGGCCCCAGAATGGCCTTCACCCCTGCCACTCGGCTTCTTCCTTTACAGGTGCTTCTGCGTATGGGTACTGGGGCTGGGGAGTGTCAGCCAGTTATGCCATTCAGTCTGCTGGGGGGTCCTCTGTTCCTCTACACTGTGCATGCACTGTCTTAAGAGCATCACCCCTACCCACACCCCCATGTTCATGAACTCAGGCTCTTTCCTCATAAGCCCCTAAGTAGAGGAAGGAGCTCTACAGTCTGCATCAGTGACTCTCGCATGACTTTCCTCCACTCAGGGAGGATGCGTGTAACCATCGGGGAGAGCACCAAGTCACAAGTGGGTTAAGTCGTCTACTCAAGATCTCAGTGTTACCAGCCACTTAGGTTCATGTGTTCAGGTTTGTGTGCTCACCGCTGACCAAAATCAAAGGAGGCCTTTCTTTCTTGTTTTTTTAGTATTAAGGAGAAAAAAGAATTTATTAAAAGCTAGTTCTGAGGAGATGGTGGGGCCCATCTACTGCAAATCACCATCTCACTGTGTGCAGGGGGCAAGAGTCTTTTATAGTAAGGGACAGGGGGAAGAGAGAGCATGGAGAAATAATGCAGATCTCCACACTTACTTCATGGCATCCAGCCATCAACAGCACATTCTCCCCTTTCCTGTAAAAGGAAAACAGGCTTCCAGCCTCCTGGGCCCAGCACTTACATATTGTCATTGTTTGGGGGCTGAGGAGAAGAGGGAGTATTGGGCATGTGCCCATCAGGAAGAAGCTTAGGAGTTGCTCATCTCTAAAAGAAACAAAACCTTTAACTTTTGAAGCTCTTTTTGCACTGCCAGGTATACTAGGGAGAGTAAGGATCGGTGTAGGGTGGGAATCCAGGCTAGTTTCGCATGGTGCACTGTCTTCTGGGCTGTCACTGGGACCAACACTGATGCACAGAAGGAAAAAAAGCAGAACTGGGCAGAGAGAGAAACTGGGCTGTGGTGATGGTGTCCACCGAAAGCCTCTGTGACATTTGGGTCATTGTAATAAGGGAGAATGAAGGGAAACCGGAATTTCAGCCACACAAAAGGAACTTGTGGCACGAGTGGCAGACGGGAAGAAGGGCAGCCTCAGGGTTCAACAGGAGGATCGCGGAGACCAAGATGAAGTCGGAAAACACTATTCATGGATCAGAGAGCTGTTGAGCTCTTCCATCGCCATATCTGTCTGGAGAACAGTAGCTGGAACAGTAGAAGGGAAAGGTGGGGATAAGAAGTCACTCTCCTCAGTCCTTCCTTCCTGCTCCCAACCTCCTTCTCTCATGTCCACTCCAGAGGGCTGGATGCCGACTGTGTCTTGGGAATGGACCTGGGCTTTGGGAGACACGTGGACTGCCACGACTTCATCTACACGTTGGTCCCACACTGGCCTCCTGTCTGCGTTTAGAATACAGCACACATTTTCCCTCCTTCAGAGCCTTCGTATCTGATTCCTTCCTGCCTGACAGGCCTCAGCTCAGATGTTACCACTTCAAAGAAGTCTTTGAAAGAGTTGGGACCTTCCCTCTGCTAGTAACAGAAATTTAATCACAGCCTCAGCTAATACACAAAAGATTTATTCACTCACTTAAAGGACATGCAGAAAAGGCAGCACAGCTATGGAAAATAGGCTCAATGAAGTCAGGAGGACCCTGGGATTATTCTGTCAATCTTTTCTCTGTCAATATCACAAGATTATTTTCATCCTTAAATGCAAGGAAGGATGCTGGAGCTCCACCCATCATTCATATATATATATATATAT
>NW_022900917.1:75940945-76004033 GCF_012274545.1 Fukomys damarensis
ATATATATATATTCCCCCCCCAAACAGAAAAAAGACATCTCAGAAGCATCTACTCTCTTTGTTTCTTCTGTTTAGGTGGTTTCCAGGAAGTCCAACCCTTGAATATCTCACTTACATCCCCCACCCTCAGCTGCAGGAGCACTACACTGGGGATATTATTGCCGAGAAGAGAATCAGAGAAGAATGAATGGAGTGGACAGCTGGATACACAGGTAGCAACCTTGGCCACACCCCTCTTTACTGCTCTAATGCCACCCTCTCCCTTCCTGGCTCTGCTGTGCTGCCCTATGTTTTGTTTTAGCAGGAAAAGTGAGTGTCTGAAGCTGTCATTCTGTGCTGTCTTTTCCCCTAGATTTGCAGCTCTCCGGGGCTAGAGCTCTGTCTATTTTGATCTCTTCTGCACTTGTGCTTCCTATAGAGCTCATAGAATACACTATGTGTTCCTGTGTCCAGGGAGAGCCCAAGAGAGCCATATACTCACGGGCCCCTTTATTCATCTGCTTATTTATTCTTCAGTTATGCTTTAGGCTCCATCTGTAAGCCAAACACTACATTTCACCCTGAGAAAGGTAAACTGAATATGACACGGCCTCCCAAGGGAGACTGACATGGAAACAGAAAAACCAAACTGTGATAGGGAAATGCTCCTGGAAAGACATACACAAGGTGGTAGGAACCTGGAAGGGGAATGATCACCCACTGCCTGGAGAAGGGACTTTCGTCATGGGCCCTTGTAGCTGGGTGTACAAGATAGGTAGGAGTTAGTCCAGCAAGTGAGTGGGGCTTCCAGCTCAGGTCCCCTCTTCAGGTGGTGGGGAAATCGCAGTATATGACTGATCCAAAACACTGCTGCCAGAGAGGAGAGGCCTGTTTTCCTTGTTCTGAGGATTTCTGCCATCCCACCTCTGGTTCACAGGCTTCGGGTGCCCAGGAAGACTGAGCAGAGGCTCCCAGGGTCTATCCAAGGAGGACCGTGTCTGAGAGAGGGAAATGGGAGGGTAACCGAGACCTGAGAAGGCGCTTGAGCAAAGGCTGTCTAAAAAGTAATTATGGGCTTTTAAGTAAATTCTCGATTCCAATTATTCTAATGCATTTAATAGGCCTGCAATTTGGAGCTGCGATGTTCTGTGTCAACTGTTGCCTGCATCTCAGCCAAGGTGCTTCCTTTCTTCCCCTGAAAGCCCAGAAGAATAGGGGGCGCCTGTCAATGTTCCCTGGACAGGGGCTGGGGCCTCCTGGCTCAATTGTAGCCTGACCCAGCCCTGAGGTGGAGCTGCAGCGGTGCACACAGGCCTCTCTCCCAGATTCTGCCCACTCTGGCACCAGAAGCAGAGGATGTGCCTGAGGGAGCCAGGGGTGACAAGGCTTGCAGATTTGGATGCAAATCCTGTTTCTGGCCCATAGTAACCGGGTAACCTGGGCCAAGCTGATTTTGCTCTCTGGCCCTCAGCTTCCTAATCTGTAAAATGGAGGAGATCACAAGTTCCACCTCACCGCACTGGAGGATTAAACAATCTCGGGTGTGTAAAGGCCTCCTCTTGCTATAAAGAGGATTTCCCCAGGAGAGCCAAAAAGAGATAAGTTGTTATCCAATGTCACCTAGTGATAGATTTGTTGATACAGTGAACCAGGTGGGGTCAGAAAGCCCCGGATGGGCCTTGGCCTGCCGTGCACCACCTGCGTGATGACCCAGAGGAAGTTCGCTGGCCGCATGCCCCTTCCTCTGCCTGCGATGCACTCTCCCTGCCACCCTTTGTGGCAGTCTCGCTGAGTTCCTCCTTCTCAAGGCCCCCGTGTCACTAGTTAGAGAGACACAGGATTCAAGTGTCTCAATTTCTCCCAGTGGACTCCTGGGTGAGAATAGAAACAACCACTGAGGTACACAAGGTTAAATGCAGAGAGGTCAGTAAACCGCTGTGATGACTGTCAGGTCCATTTAGACCCCACGTTGCTGCTCACCTTTCTGTCTCATCCCACTGCTCATGGCTTTTGTGGGATGAGGTGGAGGACATGGGTCAGTCTTCCTCAAATCTGCCTGCAGATCAGTATCACCAGGGGAGCTGTGATAGCACCCAGCCACCCAGGTCCCCATTGTGGTCCTTCTGACTCCCGTCTGGCCAGAGCTCAGAAATCTGAGTGTTCAGTATGGGAACAACTAATATGCTTCCTTTCAGGAGTTAAAAGGGGCCACTCCACAGAGCTGGCAGGGTGCCTGGGTTCCATGGGAGGACGGAGTTCACCCTTTAACATACTTCCTGACCTGACCGGGATACGGTGCATGTGGAAAAGTCGCAATGATGAGGAGGAAAGGGAACAAAGACCTACTGATGAGACAGAATGTGCTGGCAAGGAATAGACAAAGTGGTGTGCCAGAAAGTTCCCTCCAGCCACATTCCCAGCCAGGTGGGTGTCTCTGCAGGTGAGGACAATGGCCACAACATGACAATTACATTTCTGCTTTTTAACCGGACATTGCTAGGCAGCAAGTACACAGTGAATGCTTGCAAGGCCTTTTGCATTTCTGAGTGTTTAATCTTTTCATTATTACTCTTGGAGTTTTTACAGTGCAACACTAATAAGCAAACACATGGCCCCTTTCTTGAACTCGATTTCATGCAAAGAATATGTGCACAACTGTGGATCTCCTGCAGCAAAGTGCTGGGGCCAACAGTTAAACCCATAGGGTAAAGGGCCTGCAATCATTCTGTTTACAGTAAAATAAGTGTATACATAAGTAGCTGGGCTAAGATTTTTTTGAGTCATGATCTAGATGTGCGCTATCCAATGTCATGGGCATTAGCCAGATGCGGCTATTGACATTTAATTAAATTCCAATTAAAAATTGAGCTTCTCAGTTGACTAGCCACCTTTCACTGGTTCAGCCACCACAGGAGTCTGGGAGTCCTTGTGCTGACCACTGTACAGATAGCACAGCATTTCCCTCTGCCCGGAGCTTCCTCCCCACAGGGCTGATGGAAATTTTCTAGCAGGGTGAGTTTTCAGCAGACTACAGCTCCAATGGGGGCACTGAAAAGAAGCACTCCAAGCTTCCTCCTGCTGAGCACATAGCCACACCCCTTTCCTCTCTTCCCTCCCCAAACAAGTGACAGAATATGCAGATGCCAGCCCAGGGGAACAGGAGCCTGCTTGGTTTTCCACAGGAAAGAGGAGTCTGAGGAGAAGAGGCCTGGAAGAATCAGCAAGGGTGAAGATCCGCTATCTCTTGTGCTTGCCCTTTCCCTCTGATCCTTATGATAAAAGACCCTCGCCCACCTGTACATTGTGAGATGGCCATTTCAAGCAAATAGGCCCTTCCGTCTCCTCAAAGCTAACTTTAAATAATTTTTTCTTTCCTTTTTGTACCCAAATGTATGGCCTCTTTTGATTTGGTCAGCAGCAAGCAGACACCCCTAACTGACCGATAACCCAGGTAGAGTGTGGACATTGGCTACCCGTGAGTAGCAACTTTGTTTGCTTACTGGATATTTGAAAAGAAGCTATTGACAGGAGAAAACTGTCAGTGCGGTGGGCAGACATCTGGGAGGCTGTGCACAGGTGTTTTGGGCGTTTCCTCTTCAAGAGCAGCTGTTTGTGCAGAAAGAGGGAAAATTATAGGCAGAGAAGTCAGACAGAAATTAATATAAAGTCAGAGAAGGATTGGGCCCTCAAAGGTCAATGCAATAAAACCAGAGACAGCAGAATTGTGGCTGGAGGCACATGTAAAGAGAGCTAGGCCTCAGGGTGGAGAAGGACTGGTGAGGCCTGTAAAAGAGACAGAAACTTGAGATTGTACTATAGTTAGCACCACCTGGTCCAGTGGGCCTAGCTAGGCCTGAGACACATAGGTGGGTGACCAGAGAATCCTGACTTCCCTTCCCCAAATACCTTTGTTCTTTACACATACTCTGGCTACATGAATGTTTCCCTATTGGTTCAATATCAGCTGAGCAGTTATACTTGTCATCCCGTAGGCTGACTAGTCTGACCATGCGTGCTTACGTTGTGACTTTGCTGTATAAATCACCCTTGACAAAAGACCTCAGTGGCCACCCATTGGGGAACCCTGCTGGAAACCTCAGAGCTGTTCTTCTTCCTCTTATTTCCCATAAAACTCTCTTGACTTCCTCCTTTAGTTTACAACTTCATTCCTCCATGTTGTGAGACCACAGTTTTGGCACATTTGACATCTGACGGGTTGGGTCCCACCTGTGAGTGTATTTTTTCTGCATCAGGAGGATGAGGTCACCACTCTTCCTGGCCTCTTTCATAAGGACAGCTATGGTTTTCACTGCGTCTTGCCTGGGAGGAGGATAGAACAGAAGCCAGGCGTTTTTGGATATGCGTGTGTCTCGCTATTCTGAAAGGAGGGGAATCATCCTGGATTTGAGAGTAGCATGATGGTTCCTTGGATTCACACTTTCTCTTCCCCTTATTGGGTAGCTCTCCAGGCAATGTGGAATCAGTCCAGGGAGGCTGTAAACTGCCTGGCTGAGAGACCCTGGCACAGCTACTCTGCCTCTCCGAGCCTCGTGTATCCCATCAGTAATGCAGGATCTCCGTTATCTGTCTGATGGGGCCATTTGCAAAGTGGATGGAGACAGACGTGTGCGAAGGACTGAACACTGCAGCCGCCTCACGGATGGAACCAACAGCTCAGTGCACAGGCCCACACAAGCTTGGAGGCTGGGAGGCTCCGAGCCCTGGGCCCAGCTGTGCTCTTACCCCTGGCTTCCTAACCTGCCAAAGTCTTTTTCTGTTGCTCTTTTCATCTATAAGTTGTTAATGATGTGACCCACGAAGAAGTTCCTACTGCAGAAAAATGAAAAGAAACATGATGTCAAGGAGTGGCGACAAGACCTGAGCACAACAAGAGCTCTGCAAATACAGCTGGCTTCTCGGACTCGATAGGCTGTGATGTGGGCAGAGCCCTTCTGAGCCCAGATGGTTTCGGGTTTGTTGTGAAGTCCAGGACTCAGCAGGACCACGTTCTCCCAGAGTGACTTCCCATCCATCTCCCCAGGGACTCCTCTGCCCACTCCCCAGCTGGCCCAGAAAGCCTAAAAGCACTGCAGACCATCGGATGGGAACAACAAACTTCAGTGCAGCGTGTTACCTGAGCCTCAGTTTTTAACAGGGAACAACCTTGTCTAAGGGCAGCTCAGGGCAGAGCCACCTCCCTGAGCTGGGCTCCTGTACAGGTGGAAGACGCTCCTAGGATGGGAGCTCCCCTAGGCTGGGAGAACTCACCTTGGCCCAACCTAGGTGTGGGGCCCGGCTGCAGGCTGCTCTGCCTCTCACCCTCTTGCAGACCCTTTACCCAGGGTTTTTTCCTAGCACCCCAGGGAAGAAGTCAATCAAGGCCATTTCAGTGAGACCCCTTCTCAAAATCAGTATGGGGGTGTAGCCCTGAATTCAATCCGCAATGACACAAAAGGGAGAGAGGGATTTCTCACTCCATTTCAGAGGCAGGAGCTGGCCTTCAGAATGGAGGAACACTTTTCAGAAAGACAGCTGGTGCACGGCCAGCTGGGACGAGGAGCCAGAATGTCTAACTCTCATTTTTGCTTTGTTCTGCTTTCACTTTTCCCACTGTAACTTTGTCCATGCTGTCTCGCAGAACTCCAGATTCCTGGTATTTCCTGAGGCCTCAGTCAGCCTACCTGAACCCTCAGCACCCTGATCCAAACTCACTCCCTTCTTCCTTGGGTACCTTTCATCTCCACAGCATGGCTGAAGCAAGTGTAATTTGATCAAAATAATACTCTGTAAAGGCTCAGTGACTAATCCTTACTAGCTCAAGAGGTTTTGAAAGAAGAGGTTGGATTACTCTAATCATATCCCATTATGGCAAATTTCAGGCACTTAATAACACTAGATCCTATATAGCAAGGGCCAGAGTGAGGCATGGCTTTTCTGCTAATTGGCCAGTGATGTAGGCCTAGGTCAGTTGCTTCGTGTAAGAAATGAGGTTATTCAACCTTTTGCTTTCAAAAGGTGCATCCAGCTCCAGGCTTCTAAGCCCTTCCAAAGTGAAGCAAAAGCTTTTGAACTCTCAAGAGGTTCTGTTTCTCCCACTCCTTCTCCATTGTGGGTAAGAATAGTTTTTTGTTTTGGAGACAGAACCAATACATGGTGTGGATCAACCTCTGGGACATCCTGTAGCACTGCCCTGTGTGGGAGCTCTAGGCAAATAAAGCCCAGAGTTCTGCCCTTCTCCTCGGAAGCCCCTAGGAATTCTCCCCCTTTCTTTGGTTTCTGGAGAATCTCCCATTCCCTTTTCACCCAGGCCCAAAGGCTTTTCCTGTTTAGTCTTGAGCCCTTGTCACCATATCATCGCAGCTCTCAGGGACCTCCTCTGGGGAGGAGACATCAGTTTTTCATTTCTAGCCATTCCTTCAGTTTGACAGCCACAAATGAAACCTTGAGGCAAGGAAATCAGGCTATTATAATAAGAAGAGCAAACTCTCTGTAGTGGTGAGGATGAAATACAAATTAATACTTCAATCCTGCCATCTGCATGCATATGTATATATGAGCCAGGGGCTAATGAGCACAATTTAATACTCTTCAAACATCCAGGGAGCACCTCCCAGCATAGGTGTGCATTTGCAGATCGCTTTACAGTGCAGGGAGTGGAGATCATGTCTGCTGCTGGATTAGTCAAGGTTCTGGTTTTGGTGGGAAAAAATCTGAAAACAGTTCTGCTTAACTTAGTTTTAAAAGAAGTTTGTGGTATGTACATGTTGGAATTAATCAGAAGGATACTAGGGCAGTTCAGAGAAACAGAGAACATCTAAGACACAGGGGTAGGAACTTGGGGCTTTCTGGACTCTTCAGTTAGATTTCAGCTTTGTACACTGAAACCACTCTGGGTTTTTCAAATGGAGAACCCTGAATGCAGCGAAGTGGCTCTGCAGGTGACGGCTAATCAGGAGTCTAAACAGCAAGGACGGGAAGCCTGTCTCTGCCAGAGTTCCGTGGGAAAATAGAGGGGTGGCATTCAAATTCACAAGTGGGGCTTGGTACCAGAGCTGAAACTAGGTGCCAGGACAGGGGGATGAGAGGTTTATCCTTAGAGACACAGAAGCTCCTGGGAGAGACAAGGCCACTGCTGAAGACCCCAGAAGAAATGGAAAGGTGGGGGAACACCTGGTTCCATCCCTTCCTCCTTCCGTCACCATCTTCCGCCGGTGCCAGGGCTCCCTGCTGTCAGTAGGCAAAGGAGGTGGGGAGGAGTGGCTGGGAAGAGGAGGCACATAGCCAGCAAGAAACCTTTGACTGTCCTGACTCCTGAACATTATCCCCATAGTGACTCAGCTCAGCTGTCTCCCTGGTCCCTGACTGTTGTCTTTGAGGTTCAAGTTCCAGCAAGAGGATGTGGTGACCCCAGCTAAGCTGTGACTGAGATACAGGATCTGGAAGGAAGTGGTCCAAGGCCCCCACTCCAGTACAGCAGCAGTGCCGATGCACTATCTCACCCCGTGTCTTGGGTGGTGGCTTTTATTTCCACCTTTTCAGACAAAGACACTCATGCCCAGCAAGACGCAATAATTTCCCACATATTTTATGATAGTTGAGACCTACTTTGAGTCACACAGATTTGGGTTCAAATCAAGGCTTTATCTGTCTATGACTAAGAGACCTTGAGCAGAGAGTTTGACCTCATGTTTCTGTCTATATGAAGGAGGAAACCATGTCCACCTCGTGGCAGAGTTGGACAGATACAGTGAAATCACACACATGTGCACACCTCTGATACAGCTGATATTTAAAAGGTCTCTTTTGAACAGCAGGCACCATGGCTGTTTACAAGCTGTGACCCAGTTCCAGGAGGGCTTTAGCCTGGTTAGTGGAGCTTTCCCATCTCATTAAATAAGCCTGTCCCAGTGCAAAGGTCAGAGTGCTTGTCACTCAATGCAGGGCCAGGGCAAGGGTGAAACACTGGATTTGGAGGAGGAGAGCTCCCAACAATTTCTGTGTGTAGAGGATGGATAAATAACTATTATATTAAAAATGTAGAGTTTATCTTCAATATTAAGTTTTATGGAGAAGGTGGCAGTTAGGAAAAGTACCTAAAAGCCTACTTTGGCAGGCATAGGAGCTAATGGTCATATTCTCCACCCCATGCACCCCACGAAAGTCTGCTATTGTAGGGTGGAGAGGTCCTACCGGCACAATGAGGGTTTGCAGGGAACATGTAGCCTATACCCTCTGACATAAGGGAAGCACGAGGCGTGTGGGGCTTGGTTTGGGCTTCAGAAGCAGAGAGAAGACACTTAGACCCCTGGCTCCATTCCTCCTCGACCCAGAGAAGCTGCTCTCCTCTCACTCTTCACCTCCTTAACTCTGAATGGAGGGTCATGCTGTCTCCTACAGAGGCTCAGGGAAGAAGGAAGGCAAAACTGTAAGGCTTTATAGCTAGCATGCTTTGCTGCCACCTCAGTGGTGCTAGGTTTTCTCTAATCTCCCTCCAGGCTGAGAGTTCACACTTCTTTCTCATTTCTCATTTTTACATCACATTCTTGTCTCATTTCTGCTTCTTCCATCATCAGACCGGAACTCTTGCCCCACTCCCTTGGATCTGGCTTTTCTCTCCTTGGATCATCCCCAGCCTGGGACCAAGCCAGCCCCACGGAGGGCACAGAGGGTCTTATCTGTGACCTGTACCACCCTCAGCCTCATCACCAAGGGCAATAGCACTCATCCCATGCAGGAATTAGTCTATGTCATTCAAATGGCATCCTGCCTAGAGACTCAGAGGTGAGGTTTGGGGATTTTCCCTGTACAGCCCTGGAGGCTGGTGTTACAGAGCAGATGTCTGTACCCACCCTCACAGAGCCCCATGTTCTCCAGCACCTGCCAGCCTTTCACAGACTTTCCCAGGCAAGTGTGAGTCGGTGCTGCAGGGATGTCCAGCACACACTCAGGATGTGGCTTCTTTGTAAATGATTGCTTGTGCTTTGGCTCAGGTTAACTCTAGGTTCCAGAATGGTGTATTTCATTCACTGCTCATTTAATCACTCATCTAACTTTAATCACTTACTGTATTACTTTCCTGTGACTGCCATACCAAAGTATAGTGAATGAGTAGCTTGGAATAACAGCAATATGTGATCCTGCAGTTCTGGAGGCTGGAAGTTGGATACCAGGTGTGGATAGGGCCATGCCCCCTCTTTTCACCTTCTCCCAGCAGCTGGTAGTTACAGGAAAGACCTTGTGCCAGTAGGCTTGTAGGTAGATGCTCCCCAAGTACAGAGCTGGCATCTGTATCCATGGGATCCTCATCTGTATATTGAAACAACTATGGATAGAGAATATTAAAAAAATTATGCTTGTGTTGAACATGTACAGATTCTTTTTCCTTGTCATTGATCCATAAAGCCTATAGTATAACAATGATTTCCATAGAATTTACATCTCCTTAGGTATTACATGTCATCTAGAGATGATTTAAAGTATGCAGGAGAGTGTGGCAGGTTAAATGCAAACAGTACACCATTTTATATGTGGGACTTGAGCACACATAGCTTGTGGTGTGCATGGAGTTCTTGGAATCGATTCCCATGCATACTGGGGGACAGCAGTGTATACAAAGATCTTCACCTGGCTGTCTTCCTGTGAGTCTCAGTCTCTGCAGGTGGCATTCTTGTAAGTGTGTTTCTATCCAAATTTCCATCATTTGAAAAGAATGCCAGTCATCGGATAAGAATGCAATGAACTATTACCTCATCTTACCTTGATTACACCTGCCAAGCCCCTTTTTCAAAATATGGTAATGTTCACAGACACAGTGGTTAGGACATTAACATATCACGTTAAGTAGCAAAACTCAACCCATACCTGCTACTGTCCTGTGCTGGGCTGCGCTTCTCCATCCTACTATTGACTCCGTGAGTCCACATCTCCCAGGTGCCTTCAAGCTATGGGGCTTCGGTCTAATCTTTTGTTTCTGCCTGGTCATCATTCTCAGGCACAGCTGCTTGGATCTCTGCCTTTCTCTTCCCCATAGAGCTAAATTTTCTCATTTTTAATATACATATTTTTAATCACCACAATGTCTAAGCCTAATCTCAAGGAAACAGAAAGTTTAGCTCAGTGCCATATCTGAGCAAACATCTGCCGGGGTGAGGCCAAGCTGCTGGCTCAGGATTTAATAAGAAAAAATGGGAAAAGGAATTAAATTAGAGGAAACATGAGTAATCATTCATCTCAGGTTCTCTTGGGGAAAAATATTTCAATCATTTTTAGGGGAATCCTCACACTCAGCTGTACAGTTTAAATTTTCAGCTCAATTTTCTCTCTAGAAACCAGTGGGTTCAACAACTTCCCAGAGAGACAGACTAAGGCTGTCAAGTTCTGAAAAGGGGCACCCGCAAGGGCTCCGTCACCACTACTCTGCTCCTCTGTGGAGTGTGAAGCAGCCACAGACCACATGTGAAGGAGCTGTGTTCCAATAAAACTTTATTAAAAAAAAAAAACAGGCAGATGGCTGACTGTGGCACGTAGTGTGACAGAGAATCCCAAAGACCAAAGCCAAAAACCAGAAAGAGCTTTGAGTTTCTCCAGTGGCAGATAATTGAACCACCTCTGCACAGCCAGCAGCAGCCTGTGCATGCCTCTTGGTGGGGCCTCCTCCTCCTGACATTGCCCTTGCAAAGTATTCTGTGAGGAAGTACTGAAAACTGTCTTCCTCCCTTCCTCCGTTGGTCCTGGGGCCACATAACACCATGCTGAGTCTTTTGCACAAATAGCCTTTGGGATACATATTCTATACCTCAAATATCCTCTCTTCAGACAAGACACCTTAAATTCTTGTCATTTTTGGAAAATATCCACATTGTGGAAATATTATTTTTTTGAAAAACATTTTGGTTTTAATTCCTCCTCTTCTCAGGTCATTCTCTTCTTGTGGGATGTTGGCCTCAGACAGAGAATCAGAAAAACAAAAGGACTATGCCTCACTTACTACCTGAGACTCTCACCTGGAGGAGTGATTGGCTTTCATAAAACAAGCGCCTCACCTGTGGAACAGGATAAGGATGCTGAGCTCATGAGGATTCAGTGAGGAGGGAAGGAAAGCCATGTGGCCTGGTCAGGCACAGAGTTGGGCCTGCATAAGGGATTAAAATCATGGCATTCCAGAGGGAATGGCCAGGGCTGACAAGGGCGGGTGCCCTTGAAATATTCTGAGTATGCCTTACCAGTGAGAGTGCAGAGTAGAGTCCAGCCTGGTGTGCAGAAATGGCTTTCAGTTATGACACAGAAGCTAGGGTTTCACAGTTGGGATGTGGGATGTTCTCCAAAGGCCTATGTGTTAAAAGGTTGTTACCCGGAAGGGACAACTCCATAATTCTACACCTGTAAGAGGTGGAGCCTAGTGGAGGTCTTAGGTCAGAGGGGACAGGCCCTCAAAGGGAATAGTGAGACTCCAGGCCCTTTCTCTTCCTCCTTCTCCTGGCCATGAGGTGAACTGTTTGGTTCCCTTAACGCACTCCCCCACTGTATGATGCTGCTTTGCCACAGGCCTAAAAACAATAAGGCCTATGATCAGGGACTAGACCCCTGGGAACCGTGAGCCAAAGTAAACCTCATTAAGATGGCTGTCTCAGAGAGTCTCTTGGTGATAGACTGAATTGCTTGTAAAAGGCCTATGGTCTTCTACTGTAGAGGGCCTGGCATTTGGCTAGCTATCTCTGGCATTTGCCATAGATGCCACAAGGTATGTCCTCCAACCACTGATACCTCTAACAGCAGAAGGTTTTCTGAGTCATCTGCTCCATGAGACTCCTTGCTTCATAGCCTGGACCTGCCGCAGAATCCCTTTGTGCTCTGGTCCCCTCTCAAGTTGGGAGCCTGTCCTGTCACCGGTCTATGAGTCAGAGCAGCATGGTGCATGTAGAATATGTTCTGATAAAGAACCCACAGTGCCCACCATATTTTATGCTTACTGTTTTGTGGAGGGAGGTAAATGGTAAAGCAACGCCTCAATGTCCAGGCAAGCCCTTGGCCATAGGATCCTAAATACCACACAAGTGTGGTAGGACTTGGGGCTGTGATGTGGCTGTCCACTCCATCCCCTTGCTCCCCAAGTTTGTTCGGTGCTTGTCTGCCATGCTCTGGAGCACATGCGTCTTAGCAATGCCTCAAGTATTGTGGACACATCTTGCTCATCTGGTCCCCTCCAGACAGTACTATCAAAGTGCATTAAAGTGAAACTTTGTGACATATCCAGTGAACCCTTTGACAATATTATCAAAGAGGGCAATAAATCCTACATAATCCTGGACTCTCTGTGTACATTGTTGTCCCTTCCACGTGACTAAAAACTGTCTGTGATCCTTTTTCTTCGCTGGAAAACAACAGAGCACATTTACAAAGTCAGTGGCTGTGTGCTATACCCTGAGGTGTTTTAATCTGCTCTAGAAAAGATACCACAGCTGGCATATGGGCCACCATCAAGTTTACCACTTGACTGAGAGCGCAGTTGTCCAAAGATGTCCTCTAGGATGCATCTGGTTTCTCCTGGGGCCCTGCTGTGAACAGAATGGAAGTGTGATGGGTGCTGCCCACTCTACTGGAATGCTTAGATTCTTAAAGGAGATGTTTTCCTCCCCGCTACCCCTCAGTCAGGGATGGCTCTTGTTTGTTATTCACTGGTGGTGGTAGGGACACGATATTA
Organism: Fukomys damarensis; assembly: GCF_012274545.1. NCBI lineage: Eukaryota > Metazoa > Chordata > Mammalia > Rodentia > Bathyergidae > Fukomys > Fukomys damarensis. Next base: position 75,953,625 of record NW_022900917.1, read on the forward strand.
GAAGCTTCTGTTTTTTCTTCCCAACTATGATGGCTCTTACCCTCTAGGCCAAAGGCCCAATGCAGGACTCAAGAGAACACATTCTATTACTTGTTCTTTAGAATGTGTGTTTCTAACTTTTTCCTGTGTGGCCTATTGCTGTAATTTGTTATCAGTTCCATCTGTAGCTAAAAGAGTTTAGGAAGGATCTCCATCCAGCTTATGTCCTTCTTACCCAGGTATCAAGAGTGTCTGGGTCAGGGGGATCAGGTGCTCATGAAAGCGAAAACAGCCCATGAAGGGTCCACTTGCCTCAGGCAACCACCTTTACAGGATACCTAGTCCAGATCCATCAAGGCTCACTCTCTTTTCAGAAGATGTAGGTCCTTATGGTGATAGAAGAGTAAACCATGAGGGTCTATGGAGATAACCAATTAAACAGCCTTCTAAACTACTTGTTTTCAATGGGCATGAAAAATCACATCACCAGTAAAAGGTTCAGTGGCAGCAAAGGCAGAAGACCTGCAGGGCACTGTGGAAAACACACTTGTTTATGTCTTCCTTGGGTCACCCTGGTGAATTGGGGTTGAAATTGGAGGTCTAGGTAGAGGAGGGAAGAAACAGTAATAGCGCAGCCCTTGAGGGTGAAAGCTTCATGGAAATGACCATGTCCACAAACTCCTGTTAATGTCCTCACTGTAAAAGCTGGAATGATGTGATACGGGCAGGGAAGGACTCTGATCCCACTATACCAAGAAGGTGGAGATTCATGAAGAGTGAGTTGCCCAGGGTGATGTGGTTAGAACAAGGAAGAGCTGGGGCTATCTCCAGGTCCTAGGCTTGTCTGACACCAGGTCTCCTAGCAGGCAGCTTAGGGCATCGCTCCTCAGCTTACTGTCTTCTGCTCCCTACAGTGTAGGGATAGTGAGAACCTGCGATCTGTGCCTCCTTCACAGGATGTTGAGGCTCAGCAGTGGTAAACGAGGGGGAGGAAAAAGGCAGTCAGTGACAGCTTCCTCTGACTCCAGAGAGGCTGGTGAGCTGTTGTCTCACAGCCCAGGATCCAGGGAACAATCTGCAGAGGCAGGCTGTGCTTTGAGCCTCCAGACAAACAGGCTCAAGAGGGGGCTGAAACCAAGAAAGCACTGTGCACAGCCCAGGAAAGGTGAACTAGGGACAGCGTTGAGGACTGACACGGCCACTAGGCCACTGAGCTCCCTGCTGGGTGCCAGCCTGACGAAGAAGGAAAGTGGGAGAGACGGCAGCTCCAGAAATAGCTCGGGCCAGAGATAGGAGCCAAGGCCCTGCCATCTGCCTTAGCAGCCATCAAGTTGGGAGTTAGAGACCCAGCCACAGCTTCTAGGCCAAGGCTTCCCAAGCAGCCTAGCACTTGCCGAGGAACCTCACCTGCACAAGCAGCCTTCATCCCAGCTCTGTCCTCTCTACCTACTCATGCTCCCATCGGGTAGTGTGGCCACTGTGGATGCCATGCTGGCCCCTTCGCTGCCCCTGCATTGTCCATGCCCTTGGGGTACTCTCCGATCCTGCACCCCACATCTGGTTCGCTCCCGACACCCACCATGCTCAGAGCTCCCAGGCAGAAGCAGGCAGTCTCCTTCCTCCCGCTCCTTCCCCCGGCTGGCATCGATGCGTAACTCACCCTGGGAGGCAGCCTGGGTGACATCACTCCGTGGCCCTGCCCTGTCACTCTTACAATCTCCATGCCTCTCCAGGACTTCCCTGGCTGCCGCTCTGTTCTCACAAACTGCCTCCTCACTCCTGACACTCCCTTCTCATCTGTGCTCTCCTCTGAGCCAAAGCAGACTGAAGGTCTACTGTGCGCTGGGCACTTCTCTACTGTTTGTACATAGATCTCTGAGCAGAGAAGAACAACCCTGTCCTGGAGTTTGTATTCCATAGTGAGAAATACCGATGACAAATAACAGACAAATAAATAGTCTATTGGTGTGGTACAATGATTAGTTAGACAGACATAGAGGTGGGGGTAAGAGGGAGAGAGAGAAGAGGCATAGAGAAGCTGGGGAATGATTGATATTTTAAACATTTTGATCAATAAACACCTCATCCAATCTTGAGAAAGAGTAGATATTAAACATTTCTCAGTAGTAGCAAATGCCTTGTGATTTGGACTATGTCACACACTTCCTCTCCCCCTCCAAAACTGGCTTCTAATATATTCTCCACCACTATACATGGATCCCCCAGTGCTCTAAGGTCTTAGAATGAAACCCTGGCCCCTCCTGGAAGGGCACACATCCTCCACATCCACAGTGCACCCACTTCTTCCAGTGTTTCCCTTCTCTTGTCACAACCTGGCACACTCCTACCCTTCTCATGGACAGAGGCACGCAGTGGGCCTAGTGCCCAGTGGGCCTATGGTGAGAGCAGAGGGAGAGGGCTCAGCAGGTAGGCGGGCTGGTTCTCAGACAGGGCAGGCATGAGAGGAATATGGTGCATCCCCTGAGGGAGTGGGGACATGGGGAGCCACATGACTGTTGGGGTTCAGCAGAGATGCCATGTGACACCCGACACGTGCATGCTGCTGGTATGAGAACAGGCCACAGGGAGGGAGCCGGGATACTGGCCAGCTGTCTCTGAAGCAGTGGAGAACAAGGATGGGGGATAGGGCTGTGGACAGGTGAAGGTGACTCTGGAAGAACTGAGGAGTAGAAAAGGGGCAAAGCTTTGTCTCTAAGATCTTAGAATGCTGAAGAGTCCATTGCAGAGATTTACAGAGACTACAAAGATAAATGAGAAGTCAGTGTTTCGAGGGAATTTGTCACCATTCAAATCATAAAGCATTTGTTGTAACAGAACATTTTAATGCGTTTTTATTGCATTCTGCCCTTATAACCACCCTCTAAAATAAGTAGTAGCACACACATAACTCGCTCCCCCAACACAGGTTTCCAAATACATCAGGGTGCTTTTTAGAAAGGGGCAGGTACATTTCAGAGAGGGAAGTTGCCACGGCAAAAGCTTCTATCCTGTCACCTTCCTTATTGCAAAATTATAGAATTTCATTTCTGTCTTCTAAAGTACAGAGCTCAGTGTTCCCAGGCAATCTCCTGTCCAGAAGAGGTGGCTTCCATTGGGGTCTGAGAAGTGCCAGGCTGATCCCTTTCCTTTGAGCGGCACACAGCAGCTCTGTCACAACCTGCTGTCCACCCAGGAAACATAACCTTTCCCAGCTGCTCTGGAGGCTGGAGCATTGGTTTGCTCCTGGGAGGCCAGGAACTTAGCTAGAGCTTGGAAGGAAATGGGAAAGGATATGGGGTCACTCTGCAATCTGCTGCCTAAAACTTCACCTTAGAAAGATAACAAATTCCCAAACCCCCAATCCGTGCGAGTCTTAGAGTAACAGATTCCCTCACTGATATACTTTACAGTAAAGGTTGCAACTGTGCAACATACTAAAGACATTCCAAAAGCCTTCTTTGTCTCAGTCTCACTCCCACAGATCTTAGCCTGAGCATACTGTGTATCCAGATCCTGCTGACCTCTGCTGACCCTTGCACTTCTGCCTCAGTCCAATCATGAGCCAGAGTCTTGGACTCTGAAGAGCTACACAACCTGCAAATTTCTTTTTCATATTCCTTGTTTCCTTGGAAGGAGAGGTGGTCATTGCTTCTGGGAGTCTTCTGCCACGCACCTCCGGTAGGAGCACAGGGAATAAGATAGCACAGCAGTAAGAGAATAAGATCCTCTGCCTCTGCCACCACCATAGTGTCTCACTTCCAGCCTGCCCTGGCCAAGGATCCCAGGTTCTAATCTCAACTCTAACTCCACACCATGCAAACCCATGCTTTTCTGGCACTCTGGGGCTCATCTCTGTGTCCTGGGGCCTCAATAGCATGGGACCTTCTCACAAGGGCCTCCTTACAGCTGTGAATGAATGAGCCCCTCACACGCTCTGTGTAACTAGGACCAGTCAACAGCACTGCTTTCCTCCCTGGGAGACTGGAGAACAAGACATGAGCAGGAAAGTGTCCCTTTCTAGTTCTCACCTCTTCTTTAAGGATTGTGACAGGAGGAAACAGTGGGACAGAGCAATCATGCATTAATCCAAAGCATCAGGGGGTTCAGGGAAGTGAAGTCACCCATTGCCCTGGCTAGCAGGTCACACCACCAAACACCTGTAAACTCTCATCCATCATTCAGACGCAAACTCAGGTTTACATCTTCCTGGTTTTGCTGCAAACCAAAAGGAAGAAATAGGTTGTATATTTTTCTCAAGATGATACATAGTTTGGAGCCAGAAGACATTCCAACTTCTCATGATTTTGTAAATACCATCTTTTGGTCTCACAGTGCTGTGCCTACCTCTGCCAAGGGTCCTGCAGGTTCAATGCCAATATGACCAGAGCACACACAAGCCCAGGAGAGGAGCTGAATCACATCAAACTGGAAGGAAACCTGGACATGAGATGTGCCGTGTCTCCATTTTACAGTCAAAGAATCTTAGTAACAGACAGGGAAACTTACTTAAAGTCATGTTACTACCTCTTGGCAGAGCTGGAACTCCGATGATTTTAGAGAGAAAAGGACAGCGATGACGAATTCACAAAGGAGAGGAGTAAGAGATCCTTCCTTTCCCCCCAACACTTTGCCTTCTGCAAAGAACGTGTGTGTATCAGGGACGTGCGTTCTCACGGTAACTTTAAGGTTTGATGGGACAGACAAAACCATTCCAACTGTCAAAGTGCCAGAAGTTGAATTTAGGCCAAAACCTTCTCAGAATCTTCTCCGGCACCCTCATGTTCACCTGAAGCTCCCGCTCATGGAAATAGAAGATGGTCCCATCTCTCTGTGGGGTACCCCACATGTCCTATCAAAGTGAGGACTTTCATCCATCTGCCCTTTCTGCCTTATATATTCATTTCCCCAGAATTCTTATTTTCACAACAAGAGTTCAGAAAGCATTCTCTTTACACTCTTCATTAACTTTATTTATCTGCTTTAACATTTGAGCTGCTTGAAATTTGTTTTACATGCCTAGACTGTCTGCATTTTTATTAAGAACCGTTGCTCTGATTATTGACAAAAATATAAAATTTATATTTTATTTTCTGATTATGAAATAATCAGAAAACTAGTCTCCTCTGGAATTTCCATGCGTTGACCCCCATTTCCATCTGAGTGCCCATGTCCCTAATCTCTGTAGATGGAGCCCTTGTGGTGCCACGGTCTTGGAGTGCTTTGGGGGACAGGGCTGAGCCTGTCTATTTCTACTGACTGAGGCTGCAGCAGGGCTACCAGAACCAACATGGCCCTGTCCTCAGAGTTCAGGCATGTTAACATCATGTCCTAGATGGCAGCCACATGCCCTGAAAGTGAGCAGAGGCAGAGGTAGCACACCAAGAAAGGGAGAGAAAGATTTGATTTTGTCTCTGCCCGCACTCACCCTGGAGGAGGTAAGAGAAACGCACCGCCATGCTATTCCACCCCATTGTGTGACAGGGAAAGGAAACTCCAGCCAAGCCCTGACCTCTTTCATTTTCTTCCTCCTGGGCCCCTTGGATGTCATCTGTGAAGGCAGTGGACTGAGGGCAGGAGGGAGGAGCGCTCTTTGTGTACTGACTTAAGACATTTCTCTTAGGGACCGTGATTCCTTCTATTAAATGGGGAGATATAAAAATGCATGTGAACAAGCGATCTTACTGCTTGATTTGGGCATTAAATTTTATCGGTGTGGTGGGTGTGTTCTGTCATACCTGTTACCGTCTGTTAATGCTGAGGAGCAGAGGCTGCTGTAGCTCACAGGAGGAAGGGGAGCTCAGAAAAGGGTAAGGGAGCCTCTTCTAAAATTGCACTGGTTCCATTAAGTACCAATAGACACCACATGATTGCTGCTGCCTCTGGCTTTGTAGGCACTCAGGACAGTCAGCTCCTTGAGAGCAGGATACCTCTCTCTCTCTCTCTCTCTCTCTCTCTCTCTCTCTCTCTCTCTCTCTCTCCCGTCCCCCTTTATTGGCCTAAAGATGGTTGAGGAACAATAACTACGGTATCTCTGTTTTCATGTCCTGCTTTTGACTATGGCTGAAAGGCTTTCCTTCCACCCTGTGCTGCCCCAAGAGAACAATTGGGCATTTGCACTTCCTCCACATCTTCTTCATTCACCAAACCACAGCTGCTCCACTTGCATCCACTGTGCCACGCTGTGTTGCACGTGGCATGTGTCCTCGCGGAGGCAGCAATGCTGGAGGCTGCTCAGCTCCTGTCTGCAGAGTGGATGGTCACTGATAACTGATCAGGAGCTGGATCCAGAGTCTGTGGAGAAAATGACCACTCAAGCCAGCAGCACTAAAACTCAGTGAGAGGTTTCCCAGGATGCTGGATCCTGGGCTGGGTGTGCTTGTTAAGCTGTCATGGCAAGATCTACAATTGCAGAGAATTGCAGACATTACTAGGAGTAAGGAGTGATGCTCAGTCATGGCTGGGACATGCCCTGGGGTCCGGCTAATGGGGGGGGGTGTTTAGATCTGATCCCTCCTTTACCAGGTGGGCTTTCAGCAAGCTGCTTAAGGTTTCTAATACTCAGCTTGTTCATGCACAGATAGGTATAAATGGGAATTAGAGAGCCACACATAGTTGGTACTCCATAAATAATTGTTTGAAGGAGTCACTAAGTGTGAGCCATCTTTCCCAGCACCTGGTCTCTCATTTATGGTTTTCATAAGTGAATGAATGCATATAATACTCAAACATATTACCTGGCATATAGTCTGCTCTTAGAAATAGAAGGTAGCTTTCTCCTCAACCAGGATTTCTCCTCCCCCAACCTGTTCACTTTCATGTTGCCTAAGAAATGACCCAGGGAGAAGAAAGGACCTCGACAGAGTCACAGTGTGACAATGAGTCAGAACCTCCACTACCACTACCTTTCCAAATTTCTTTGCCTTGTGCAGTGCCCTGTTTCCTCTCTATGTATTTTACCACTTTGTATTAAATATGTAACCCTATTTTCTGTGTCCTCCCTCGTCTGGCAGCTTCCTGAAGGCAGGGACTCTCCTATTCATCAGAGATTTCTGAACACAAAGTAAAGTTGTTCTTAAATAAAAGAAAGGAGGGCAGGGACAAAGGGAAAGAAAGAAGGAAAGAAAAAGATGGATGGGATGTAAATTTGTAAAACAAATGAAATACTTGCCTTTCTGATAGGGTACCTCCCAGGACTACATGACCCAAATACAGAGCTTAGTAATGGCCAAGGTGGGAACAATTTGGGGAACAAAATTCAGTAGTATTGGTTTAAAACCCAAAGCATAAAATAAATATGCACAGTCCATGTTGACATTAATAATAGAATTAATAAATAGGAAAATTTCCTTAGAGTTTACATAGTTTCCCCCTAAAGATGGTCTGCTAGCTTTCCATTACTGTAACAAACACCTGAGATAATAATCTTACACAAAGGAAAAAAAAATATTTTAGCCCATAGTTTTGGAGATTTAAGTGTGTGAGTTTTTGGCCCTCTGCTTTGGCCCTGTTGTGGTACATCGTGGCAGGAGCATGTGTTATGTTTTAGATCTAGGATGTTTCCCAACTCCCATGTGTTGACAGTGGGGCTTTCAGAATGTGATCGCACTATGAGGGCAAAATACTCATCAGTGGATGAGTCACGAGCTGACTGTGCTGTTAGAAGGTGGGGCCTGGTTGGACAAGACAGTTCCCTGGGAGCATGACCTGGAGAGATATATCTCCTTCCCTAGCTCTGCCCTTCTCTTGCCGCTTCCTGATCACCATGATGTGAGCAGCTCTCCTTCGCCAGATCCTCCCACCATGCTGTCTCTCCTTAGAGCCAGCCAACCATGGACTGAAAATGTGAGCCAAAATATAGCTTTCCTCCTTTAAGATATGAGTGTAGGGCATCGATAGCTATGGGGCTCAGAGGCCTCTGGAACTACTGTTAAGGAGGAGCTTGGAAAGGTTTGGAGATGCTGGCTGGAGAAGCAGCCCTAGAATGAAACAAGCTGAGCTTTATGGGAGATTTAGGTCAGGAAGAGGAGCCTGATTGGAACAAATGGTTCTCTGGGCACCAGAGCTGGAAGGGACGTCACCCTGCCGAGTTCCTCCCTTCCCTCTGCTTCCTGCCCAACATAATGTGAACAGCTTTCCTCTGCCAAATTCTTGCAGCACACCCTTCCAGCCTCAGAGCCAGCCAAATATACACTGAATTCTCTAAAATCTGTGACCTCAAATAAACTTCTGCTTCTAGTTGTAGATGTCAGGCATTGTACTCAGTGATAGCAAAGTGACTAAGACAATGTAGCAGAGGAAATCTGTTCACCCCATGACCACGTATCAAAGAGAATGGAGGAGATCAGGGCCCTGCAAGGCCATGTTCCCAATGACCTCACTAGCCCCCGCCTCCTAATGTTTCTACACCCCTCGATAGCACTAGAGGGCGGAGACCGAGCCTTCAACACATGGGTTGCTGTGTAATATAGCAGAGGAGAAGCATGACTCCCTCCTCCTTAGGTGTTAACAGATATGATGGCTTCCTTCCAAAGAGTACAGTGTAGAAAGGTGCGAAAAGGAGGAGGAACCGACAGACACTACCAGGTGATCCAGGTTAAGTATCAAGTGCCACAAACCACGTTGGTGTGTTTCCTTGATATGATGTGATGGAAATGGTCTTTTATTGCTTCCTACTTCTTATTTTCATACAAAAAGTAGAATCATGAGAAAAGCCTGATCATGAGGAAAATATTAGAAAAGACCCTGTAGAGGGATGTCCTACAAAATATCCTCAAAACCGTCAAAGTTGCTTCAGAGAAGATAAGTCTGAGAAACAGCCAAGTAGAACTTGGGCAGACATGACAAGTAAATGTAATGAGGTGTTTCTGCCTGGAACAGGAAGAGGACGTTGGGAGAAAACCAAGGAGAATGGACTGAATTAGGAACTCTAATTGACACCAAGGCGTAAGAAGCAGTTCCTTTCTTGCAATAGGCGCACTGTGGTCATGCAAGGTGTGAAGTGAAGGAGGGGAGACTGGATGTGCAAGGCATGGGCTATAAATCGGAAGTCTTCTAACACAGAAATAAGAGAGTGGGGCAGTTCCCGAACATCAACATCTCGACCTTATTTAAATTCTGATTCACAGCAAACAAAAAACAGCAGAGAAGGAAAGGGGGAGGTACAGAGGCAGGGGATTAATCTGGTCCTAAATTCCGGGCTGTGCCTTTTCATAGATGCTGACTCTCTGTGACACTGTGGGCATTTGGATTTTCATGTGTTTAAACTGGTACTTCCTTTCCCTAGAAGGTATTTCCAGGGTTGTGTTTCAGTAGCAAATGCCAGTCTGGCCTTATCTTTCAGAACTGGCAGAGTTACTGTATTTGCCTCTACTCCAAGCCCATTGGTCGTTTGTGTTCTGAATGGCAGGGTCCAGGACAAGGAACAGGCAGATCTGAGTCCCTCTGGGGCCTCAGCCTCCTCTCAGACCCAGGCCCCTGCTGTCTGCTCTATAGCGCCATCTACTGGACCCTTAATAAACCACCTGGGTAAGGCAAGGCGCTACACTAGGCACCAAGGGAGAAGAAAAAAAAATTCATCACATTAGGGACTACTGGGATTAAAGGAAACATCAAAGATTCGTCTCCTCCTTCACTGAAAAGAAAGCAGAAAGTTAGATGGATTGGGCACTTAGAGATGTGGAGTCACATTGGCCAGAGTTCGAACTTTGGGCTGGTGCTTCCTGGGAATGTTACATCAGGCAAGTCCCTGACTCTCTCTGGAATTCCATTTTCCCCTCTCTAAATGGGAGCAAATTCATCTCCCAGCAGCAAGTTTAGCCATTGTTATTATCTTCATTATTATTACATATTGACTTTTAATATGAGAGCCGACATTTTTTATTGACATTTCTTGATTGATTCTTGAAGTTATAACTATTTTTATGTCCTCTAGGCACACATGCATATTCATTCTCTCTGCCTCTCTCTCTCTCTCTCTCTCTCTCTCTCTCTCTCTCTCTCCCCCCCCCCCCTTTCCATTCATAGCCAGCAAGACCAGAGAAAGATCATTTCAGTCTAGGCTGGATCAAGTGAAGAGGTAGGGAAAGGAAGAGAAGAAAAGCACCTGGGAAAAAGAAAAAAAGAAAGGAAAGAAAAGCAAAACCTGACATTTTCCTTGACTTCAGGGTTATGTTGCAAGGAACGCACTGTATGTTCATCTATCCAGAAAAGTCACGTGCCATGAGCCAAGCCGGAGAGGATGGTAGAATCTCAGTTCTCTTGCCACAATATTTCTGCCTCTCAACTCTGACCTTGTACTTAGATTGCAAAGACACTCCTGTGAGAATGACTTTTGGTCTCTGTAGCAAAATCCACAGGAGACAGAAAATTGTCATCCAGTCACTGTTTGGTCAACTGAGCTTGACAGTCTGTTGCAAAAAACTGGTGCCATCAGCCTCCCATGGCTCCAGTGCATGGTCATTAAGATCAGCCAGGTGATTCCCTTCCCTCCAAATCCACAATGGCAGCAACTTTCAGGGTGGTCCTAATGGATCTCAATGTAATTTTGTTTCATTTGGCAGATGTTCTGCCAATAGATGTATATATTCTGATCTTCGTCATATTTATCCATCCTGGTCCCTGTCATTTTCTGGAGGGCCATAGTGTAAGATATCTTCTGATTCACATAGCATAAGAGCTCAGTCAATGTCCATGCAATAAATGAATTTGTATTATTCACTAGGGGATTTGATAAATGTAAATTAATACCTAAGACAGGTTAACTCTCCACTATTAGTTGAGATTCTGACTTGAAAATCAATCGTAGGCTTATAACATCAGGAAAATTTCAATTATTTGGTTGCATGTGAAGAACATCAACAGCCCCATTTTCTGATGCCCCAATATATTTAATCTTAATTTACTACTTACTCATATATATTGTAGAAGTCCTTTTGTACTTTTTACTTGCATACTTACATTTTTAGTTAGATGATGGGCTCCTTTTGAGAGCAAAATCATCAGGAAAATTTCCCAAGGAAATGCACTGAGGTCCCTGCCTTTCAATCTGTCTCTTTCTTCCATTTTCCTTCATTAACGTTATGTACTAAGAACCCAGTGTGTGCCGTGCCTCTACTAGACTCCTTGAAACATAAAGATATCTGCTTCCTCAATAATCTTTCTTTGTACTTTGTCTTGATGTCATTGCAATTGATTGTCTTTGCCCTTCCACCCACATAAATGCATGTGACAAAAGTGAACATTGGCTTATTTCTTATGAAACCCAATAAACACAGCCTGTGATTACCTGATTACTTTTCTGTTTTACTTGATTCAATTTTCTATCCTTTCTTCCAAAAGCTTTTAGCTTTTCCCCATTTTCCATGATACCCAGTCTTCTCCTTTTCCTCAGTTTCTTTCAGGAGCTGTGTAACGAGACATCTCATGGTGCCTCCTTTGAATACCCCCTTAAGCACTGTAAATTCAACCTATCAAGATAGAACACATCATTAGGGTTCATCAAAGGATGGTCCTAAGGACTAAAGGCAGTGACTTTCTGAGTAGAAAACTCAGAGGAGAAGAGATGCACATAGCTATATCCTCAGAAGGTGTAGAGGTCTAGGTGACACCAGGGCCAGCCACCTGGGCAGTGCAAACATCTGAATGTAAACCAGGCCTCAAACAGGAGGAGAGGGCAAAGGAAACAAAAGAGTTGGAAAGAGAGCAAGAGCCAACTGAGTAAGGGAGCCAATAGTATGTGTGGGATTTCTGCAACCTATGAGAACATGCAGTTGTGAGTGGAATTGTGCTTAGCCTGGCTTAGGTAGAGGAATGAAGTTCACCCAAATATGTAGGCTGTCTGAATTCAAAGTACATGTTCTGTATCTGGTGAGAGATTCAGAGGAGGAGGTCATGTGGCCCCTGGGACTGACTTCAGTGGGACTCCTGTAGAGTGATCTTTGGCCTGAACTATGTGAACCCCATGGCAAAGGGAGCTCAGGATTCTTGATGAGGAGAAAAAACACATTAGTGGTGGAAAGTGGTCTTTTGTTTCTAGAGAAATCTAAGTTCAAGTTTAGAAGGCCACATAGCTGTGCTGCAGCCCTCCAGGTGCAGTGTCAAGAAAGGAAATTATAGCAAGAATTGGAGAGGGGGTCGGGGGGAGAGAGAGAGAGAGAGAGAGAGAGAGAGAGAGAGCTATGAAAGGTTAATTAGTATTTAAGTACACAGTGTGGTGTTTTCTATTTTATTTGGTCTGACTGGAAAAATAAATTGTGTTTTTCAAAGCACTGGCTTGCAGGCTGTAACAGGAAATGAGCACGGTAAATACAGCTCAGTCAATGTGGCACAGGCAACAGAAGAGAAGTGAGAGGTGGACAGAGGTGCTGCCTTCTAGGCTGGGGCTGAATAAGAAGGCGAGGTGGCACACAGGAGCAAGAGAGTGGGCTTCTTTCTCCCTGGCCCTGGCACTCCCCTAGGGTCACCCGGGGCTGGTCACTTTGCATTTCTGAACGTCTAGGTTCTCATTTGGAGAAGGCCATCATACTTTTTCTCTGTATGTTATTACGAGTTCATGAGATCACATTTGGGGCTGATGTCAGGCACAAAAAAGGTACTTAATACATGCTTGCCTACTCTTATCCATTTTTTTCTCTGAATTCTCTGAAAGCCTTTAATGAGATGGTGTCTTCTATCATTTTCAAATTGTGTCATGTTTAGCCTGTACCTCTGCAATCCAATTTAATATCATTCCATTTCTGTTACTTCAGTGAAGGAATGTTTGTTAGAAAGTGACTGTGTTCTTACCACAATGCTAGGGAAAAAAATAAATATGACCCAGCACATTTCTTCAAAGAAATGAAGCTCCAGGAAGAAAACTAGGAAGAACGTGAGCAGACTCATCAGCATTTGGAGGTCTGTTACTAATCGGTAGAGGTGTCCTCCCTATGTGAGGCTATGTCCCGCACCACATGTGATTTTCACGGTGACCTCACAAGGCAGTGATTTCGTAAACAGGGCTCTGAGATGTAGAAAAGGGAACTGATTTGTTCAAGATCAAAACAAGAGGAAGGAGCTTGACCATGTACCTGCTCACTGGACCTGCTCTGTGGTGGGGTCTTTCCCAGAACCCCATCCCACACCGGCCTAGCCCAGCCAATCACCTGCTGCGTGCTCACCTGCTAAAGCCTAGCCAGATGCAACCCTTCATGTAACCTCGTGGAATGAAAACAGCATCGTGTATGAAATACGTCCATTGCTAAGAGAAGCAAAACTGGGATTCTCATCAAGTAGCTTCTCTCCATGACTACCAAGGAGGCCCCCAAAGGTGGGGTCTTCCACTGTAAACCACCCTCTCCATGGTTTATGTGAGCCACATATTTCTAGGGAACAAAACCTGTGACAAATAATTGCAATGTAAGAATATATTTGGAATATAAATTAGTAAACGCATGCAAAAGGAGATTCTGCCTTCTTGGTCTCTGTACAATCGGAGCCTACACAGGAGACCCCATAAGAGATTGTACGTCATCCACAGGTCTGCTGCATTGTGCTGGTATTTCCCCCTGTTGTTCACCTTTATTTCCAATAGTCACACTCAACTAATCATTTTTCTAACAAATTCCAAATATATTCTTTATCTCAATTATTGTCACAATGCACAAATTATCTCAGACACTTTACTAATTAAACATCCTTGTATCTTCCTTGGTATTAATATAGTTCCCAAACCTTAAAAACCAAAATAGCAGTCATTATTAATTTCTTGCAATTGATTGTTAAGTACATTTTCCAATATAGTTTACCAATTTCCATGTTCACCTTTATTTTATCCAATCCTATCCATCCTGGTGCCAGTTTTCCTGTCCAGCAGGGGCGAGTGAGAAGTGAATTCCTAGTATGGCTGCCTGTCTAATTTAAGTCTCACTGTTAAACCCCACTTCTGCTTAGTACAGACCTACAGTTCTATACTAAGTGCTCAAAATGGATACTATTACTTTCTATTGCTCCCATTAGAGTGTCAATAATATTCCTTTAGCATTTTCCAGACATTACTCCTTCCTTCCTGACATGTGTCTTTGGGATGTCTTTTTCTAATAGCATTGCCCTGTGAGTGTTGATGCTCTGAGCTTCCTCCCCTCGGTGTCTAGGCTAGGGTTGTTTGTCTTTGCCCACTGGACACCTAGTGCACCCTTCACACCTGTGGGACCCAAAAGGCCACCTCCTTGAATTCCTGGCAGGGAAGCCAAGCCGTCACACCACCCCTTATCTCCTGGCAGCGTCTCCCACACATGTGCACAAGTGCTCCCTTCCCTGTAGGGTCCCCGAGTACCAAGTTCGAGTTCTTCTGGGGCTTCTCCCCAGGGCTGGGACTGGGTGAGGGTTGGAGAAGCCCTGGGCAGACTCTCAGTCCCAAGTGCCACTCTGACAGCCCTGGGTGTGAGCACCTCCTTATATTGTGCAGTCTAAGGGCTTCCCATGTGTCACCCTGGCCCAGGCTCATGCCCTGCTCACTTGCTGCTTCTGGAAGGCCTCAGTGTGGTGGATCATTCCATATGTCACTTGGCTGGGCCATGTGTGCTCAGGTATTTGTTATCCCAGGTGTATCTGTGAGGCAGGTTGGAATGAGATAAACGTTTGAGTCAGAAGATGGCGTAAAGCAGTTGGCTCTCCCCAGTGCAGGTGGGTCCCACCCAATCAGCAGAAGGCCTGAGTACAATGCAAAGGCAGACTCTCCTGAGAGGAAGAGCAAACTCCTTATGCTGGATGTCCTTAAGCTGGAATACTGTTTTTTTCCTGTCTTTGGATGCCAGCTGGTGTGTTGGCTCTTCCTGGGCCTCAAGCCCATGGGTCTTCCAAGCAAATCTACACTCCCTAGTCCTAGATCTTCAGCTTCTTCATTGCAGATCTTGGACCATGTCAGCCTGTAGAATCACACAAATCAACTCCTTATAATGAGGCTCTGTCACACATATGCATGCACGCATGCACACACACACACGCACACGCATGCACGCACATATAAAATATATTGGTTCTTTTTCTCCGAGCCCCACCTGAAATGCATCACTTTTGCTTCTGGGATAGGTGCACTTCAGAATGTCCCAGTCCCTCTTCCTGGTGTCTGTGTCCTTTTATGTCCCCTCCCCTGTGCGTAGGGGGCTTGTGACTGACTTCTAAACAATGGGCTGTGACAAAGATGCGGCGGTGTCACTTGTGGTAACATCACATTATACGATCACGTGGGCCACTTTGATATTTTAATTCACCTTGATTGTGTCCGTTGCACTTCACCTTGACTGTGTGCTGATGACTCAATAAGAAATAGTTTTCAAGAAGGGGAGCTATTTCCCTTCTTGGTATATTCCTAAAAGAGCTAAAAACATTGCACCACAGTGATATATGCACACTCATGTTTATATCAGCACAGTCTGTAACAGGTAAATCTTGGAAACTGCCCAAGTGCCCATCAACTGATGAATGGATAGTGTTTCTTTATACAGTGGAGTACTACTCAGCTATAAAGAAGGAAAAACTTGAGGGACTTGTAGCTAAATGGATGCATCTTGAGACCATACTCTTAAGTGAAATAAATCAGACACATATGTGTGAATACCATTTTGTTTCTCTGGTGTGAGAAACAAAAAGTGTAAATAAGGACCCAAATGTATAATAGATTTTGTGAAATAGGAGGAAAATATTCAAGTGGGAAGAGGAAGTGGGGAGGGGGAAGGGAGAAGGGATGGGAGGGAAAAGAAATAAAATGAAAAAAGAAGGAAGAAGTAGAAACACCTTATTGCTACTCTGTAAATAAGGAGGGGAAGAGGGGTTGAAGGGAGAGCAGGGGAATGAGAAAAAAATAAAGAATGAAGAGACATGTACAGGTAAAAATTCCCTATGAAGTGTGTGATCATTGTGTATAACTAAAATGTATCAAAAAACTTAATCAAAAAAGAAATAATTTTAAGACAGTTGATCTTATAAAGAAAGCTCTGGAGGGATATTTTGTTCAATGCTTCAGTGTGTGTTGATGTGCCTGCATGTATGCAAGTGTGTGTGTTGCACACAAATGTGCACATTTGTGTTTGAGCACTGGAATCCAGCCCAGGAACACCATCCACACCCCCTATCCCCTCACCCCCACGATTGTGGAAGCCACAGCAAGTTTCAGTCTCCGAAAAGTAGCCTGGATAGTCAGCGCCCAGAGCTTTAGGGCTAGAGGGCTCTGACTGGCAATGCCTGCCCCTCCAGGTCTGCTGAAAGCCTGTAGTTTCAGCAACTGTCACAGGGGACTTTTTCAGTGCAGAAGTGAAAGTTAATGCCATCTTCATGGCTAACCCTGCATGAGCTGTTGAAGAGGAGAAACCAGGTTTCTGTTGCTTCTTTGTGGAAGCTCTCCCAGTAACCAGGAGGTGGGTGAAAATTTGTGCACAGGAATGTTAGAAAACAAGGATTTCAGGTTTGGGCTGGCGAGAGCTTCCATCCCAGTTTGATTTCTAACAAGCTGTGACCCTTGGACAGTGTACTTAATTCCCCTCTGCTTTGATTTCTGTCTCTGCTGACTTAGGAAAGCAGTAGGTTCCGTTTTAGGTTAGTGTGAGAATCAGAACACAGCAGTAATCTCAGTGAACACTGGTCACTGATCTTACGACCACTGTCCTGTCATCACAACACTGCCTCTGGCTTTGATGACCATGAGCCTCCACCTGTCCCATCACCAACCATCTCCTCCCCCATCCTACTTTCAGTATCTTTCCCCCCATGCTTTGTACTTCCAGATTCACCTTCCTAACGTTCACTTTTGATAATGTACCTCTCTTGCTCAAAGAGATTCACTGAGTCTCTATTTCCTACTTCGTGTGCACAAACTCCTCTATCTAGGAGACGTGTCCTCTTCGTACCTCTTGGAAATCCATTTTTTTTTTTTGCTTTTTTTCCCCCTTCAGGAGGCTCTTCTTAAACTTCTGCCCAAAAAGAGGAAGTGTAGGATTGAGATAATGCCATGGTTTCCAGATCCAGCAAAGGGATTGACTCTCAGCTCTTGTACTTACAGGCAGTCAAGCTGCTCATGATGGTGCCAGTTTCATAGAGGAAAAAACTTCTGCAAAAAGAGGAAGTGTAGGATTGAGATAATGCCATGGTTTCCAGATCCAGCAAAGGGATTGACTCTCAGCTCTTGTACTTACAGGCAGTCAAGCTGCTCATGATGGTGCCAGTTTCATAGAGGAACTGAGAGAACCCAATGAGTTAACTCAGAATGAAGCATTTTAATTGTGCCAGCATGTAAGAAATGCTAGGGAATCCTTGCCACAATTCTTGTCACCATCTGATGAAGTTCCTGGATGCTTTGCTTATAATCGACATTTTTTAAACTTTATGTCTAATGTTCTAGATAATTACATACTTTCAAGAATCTTCTCATCCTGAGTGTAAGCTGTTGGAGGATGAGGTCAGTGTCTTCTTCATCCTCTGGGGTAACGAAGATAGAGACTCAAACTAAGGCAGTGTTCTATGACTATCCACAAAGTACTTCTGCATAGAGGCAACAACCTAGTGGTCATCCCTGAGGTCCACAGTTAGCTCCAGCAGGCTGGGCCAGCAGTCCATTTGAGTGCATTAGTTTTTTTGTTAGCTCTCATCTTTTGCATGTCATAATAAACACCACCAAGGCAGCCCATGTGGCTCTCGTTAGCTGTGAAGAGTAACTGCTAGGGGTGCAGGGACCGGAATCCCTGAGCACATATCCCAGTCCACCCCTTGCCAAAGCTGTCATCCACCCTCAGGTGCAGAATGGACACATGGGCCCAGCTGCTGTTCCCCTTTACTTGGGGTCTCACAGCTGCTCATCAGTACATCGAGGTTCCCCTTCTGTTTCCAAAAGTATCACCCAAATGGAGAAGTGAGGCAGCAGATTTTCTGCCTTCTTAGAGTATTTTAGGTTATTACAAAATGAACTGATACCTTTCGTGGAGGATGTGGGCATTCCCCCCTGAGGGGGAAGGAAATCCCATACCCACCTGCTGGGGCTCTGAGCTGGTGGTAGAGAACCTGCATTTCCACCTGAACCTTGAATTCATCCCTAGTCTGATCCCTGTGGCTGCAACAGAGCTGAGAACCTGTGGAAATATGACCTTTCCCCTTATTCAACCATTTAAGGTTTTGCTTGTGGAGACAGTTTTGCTTGCGATGCCTGGGGAAGAGGGCACTGTTGGCATCAAGTAGCAGAGTGCAAATGGCTCCTCACAACAAAGAGCAATTCCGGCAGCAGACGAGGGGTGCTGAGTCCAGGAAATCCAGCTCTGCCTCCGCCCCTCCCTCCTGTCCTTCTCTGCCATGAGTGAATGTCTTGATCTTTGTCTCCATTCCTTTGCCCCTTTCTTTAGCCTTCCCTCCCTTCCTTCTCATACCCTCCTTTCCCTCTTTTCTTTTATCTCTTTATCTTCCTAATGCTTAGCAAGGCCGGCACTAGTGTAAGCATGTTAGAAATTAGCTCGCATTAATGCACAATACTCAGTGCAGTAAATGACTGGTAGAGCTCCAGAGATGCTGCTGCCACTTGAAGTGAGATAATCTCTTTGAAAGGTACTGAGTTTTCAAGTTATCAAGTGTTTAGTATACTGTCCAATAGATAGGTAGATACATACATATGTGTATTGTATGTGCATGTATGAGTACATGCAATTGTCCCTTGTTAGGTAACTCTGAAAAACATTCAGGTGCTTTAGATAAAACGGCATTTGTTTTCATTCAACTTATGCAAACCTCCCATATACCAAATACCTTTAGAGTAACTATGATTTCTAATATAAGGCAAATAGTTGTTACGCTGTTTTGTATAGGGAATAATAATAAGAAAAAAATATTTGTATGTTTCCAGTACAAATATAACAGCTTTTTGGGAAAAAATTTCTATCCTTGATGGAATGAATCTCTTGATACAGAACCTATGGCTAAAGATGACTATAAACACATACACACACTCAGTGAGTGTGTGTACTGTCTGTATTATGGCAAAAAATGGCTAGTTTGGGATGAGGAAATTAGAAAAAAGCTTTGTGTTTTCTTTATATTCTTATCTATAGTCACAGTTCTCTATTTTCTACTTTTACGTTACTCTGTACTCTTTAAAAATTTACAAATTACATTTGTTACCAAAACAGTCTAATAGTGTCCCAGAGGCGTAGAGGGCCCATCTGTGCGGATAGTCCCTGCCACATAAGGAAGTGTCACAAAATGCTGTTCCCATGGATATCTGCCACATATCTCACCAAAGCAGAGTGCAAAACACAACTTCAGTTCCTCTGATTTGAGGCATTTTGCATTAGTGTCACAGATCATGCTTGCAGTGATCAGTTTGCTTGCTGTGTTTTATCACACTTATCTCCTTTAAGCTTAATTATTTCCTCTTGATCCTCCCATGCATTTGAAAGCTTTTCCATTTACCCTTCAAATGACCCACCTCATCCCCTCCACCTCTCCAACTACATGCCCCTGGACAGACATATCTGAATCTAATGGGGATTCATCTTTATTTACATATAAGTTTATCTATGGAGCTCTTAAGAAATAAACATAGCCTATCTCTATCTTGGGAGATTATGGCTTACTTTGCTTCAAGATGGGCATCATTTCTGTTTACGTTGTTGAGCTCCAGAGCTGATGCCATGTTTAAGAACCACTCACTAGCTTAGCTGTAATTAAGCTTGTGATCCTTGAGCTGGCCCAAGCTAACATTAGGATGTCTCTTAAGATACTCTAGTGTCGTACCTGTGGTACAGCCGATATTCTATACTCCCTTACTCTAGTGTAAGCCTTACATTCTGCTACTTTAGGATAGCTGGTATATGGTGTATTCTCAGGCCCTGCAGAGCCTCCAGCTCTACCTCCTCCAACACCTACAGCATGTCCTCAGCTTCTGTAGGAAGCTCTGGCTGCTGGGGAGGTCTTCAACCAAATGAAATCCTTTGAGATCCTGTAGAACAAGCCTGAAACCTCTTCTACAGGCCAGCCTTTTAACTTTTTAAAGATGGCCTCATAGCCTTCTTCAGTCTTCCCTTGTCTGTGCACACGTCGCTAGCTCCTTCCACCATGACTTAGGGATGATTTGATCATTATTTGGTTCTCACAGTGCCTCTCTATAACTGACATCATTGTTAAACACAACCTGCTTGTTTCTTGCTTCTTTCTCCCCATCATATAGGTTGTTTATATCCCATGGCTGAGACTGGCCATAGTTTCTGGTTTATTTCTGGAATCTGAACAATTTGCTTAATTTCTGTCCCTTTTACTGGGCAGAATATTCCATGGCAGGTCACCAGGAGTGTGGAGAGTGTCCTTAGCTATCAATTGACAGCTGAGCAGCTTTGGGGAAAGTTTTTTTGTCCTGGAGAAAAATGTACCTAATGACTGCTGGAGTTGGGGGGAACACAGAGCTGGCTCTTTTGACTAATGTGTGAAGTCTTTGAAGGGCCCTGACAAAGTCAAAGCACCCTGGGGGGTGCCTGAGGCCTATGTTGTTACTGTATTGCCCAATTGTTTCCTTCACTTTTACCAGTGTTGTTCCTGACAGTATGCTGCAGTAAACTCTGCACAGAAATGTCCACCTCGGGCCTCTTTCAGAGCACCCAACCTAAATACAAGTGCTAATACCTGGAAAACAACATATTAAATTTACTCCCTTCAAAGTGACAGTCAGGGCTCAGGGTTGGCCATCCTTTTCTGTGGGAATGAACAGCCTAGGGTCAGGCTGCTTGCTTGATAGCAGAGTGACAGGAAAGCCTATGTTGGTTGCTTTGACCAGAATAAAATATGTTAATCACCCTGGACCCTCTCTTTGCTTCTATCCTGATAGTCTTAAAGGTTTAATTATAGGCACCAGTGCCACTAGTTGCTCTCAAATAGCTACAAGTATACAGAACAATTCTATGTTCCTTAACCTAAATACGGCTTAGTCATGTAATAATCTGGTCTGCCTACGTTGCACCTACTGTTACAGCCAATATACTCCACTGCCTTATTGTAAGCACAATATTGTGTTACTTTAGTATAGCTAGTATATGGTGCTATCATAGTATAGGCAAGATTCTATAGTTACCATCTGGCTTTAAATTCTAGTTTAAATTCCTTTTAACTAGCTATTTCTTCCTTCATAAACACCTCACTCCAGTCATACTGAACTACTTCTGTAACTGTATCCTTCAAACTGCAATTGCCATCATCTTCAGATTTTCAGCGCTGGTGCTGATCCTATTAGGCTCAAGGGGTCACTCGCTCCTGACTTGTGTCCTCACCAGAGCTCTTCTATAAAACCTGTTGCAATACCAGCTATTCTGTTGGTGACACCCCATCCATCTTGAACTCTTCCATGTCCTATTTCTGTGTGCCTCCTCCTCCAGCAGCTAGAATAATGTCTGGAACATATCATAGGGTTACTCAAAAAGGATGTTTGTGGAATCAAAACAAATTAAATTGAAAGCTATTTTTCTGATTCTGAGACTCTTGGCCCATCAGAGAGAAACCAACTCTGCCACTTTGTGGTGTTGCCTTGGTATCCTTTGGGCAGCAGGTTTGCAAGTACTTTTGAAGTTCCTACATGGGATCCCCCTCACTAGCCTCTCCTAAACCAGCAAGAGGGAAGTGAGAAGTACACTTGTTGTTTATGATGACAAAAATCTTCATGTAAGTTTCTTTTCTTTTCTTTTCTTTTTTTCACCCAGTAAGATTTCAGTGCAGAAACTTGGATTGAAGGTGACTCTTGGGAGAGTGAGCTACACAATCATTTTGGCTTTCAGTCTGTGCCTACAGCTGAATTACAGAAGAAGGAAGTAAATATAGATTGCATTTAGATGTACCCCCAACCCTCATGTGCTCATAGGTGGGGCTTTTCATAGGTGGTTGGATCTAGAGTATGTGTGCTTCTGTTAAGGTATGTGATAACTAAATAGGTTCATCATAGTTCTGGATATGGATAATGGAATCCTCACCCTGGGTATGGGTGGCACCAATCAATAGGCTTATAGCCTGGATGGAATCTAAAGAGGGTGAGGAAAGGAAGGCTTTCTGCTGATGATTCCCAGCCTTCTACCTGATATGCCATGAACTGTTTCTCCTCTGTGATACCCCTCTGCCATGTTACTCTACTGTGGAGCCAGGCAACTATGAACAGAAACCTCTACAAATGGTGAGCTGAAATAAACGTTCCCTCCTTTAGCTTGTGGATGTCTGATATTGTGTCTTGGTGATGAGAAAAGTAACTAAAATGGATTTTGGTATCTGGAGTGGTGTTGTTGCTGTGATGTTACCTGGCCATGTGATTTAGGAGCCTTTAGAACTGGCTTTCAGGAAGAGTTTAGAAAGTTTTGGAGATGTAAGCTCTAGAAGCAACCTTGGAATGCTGTAAAATGAACTTGATGGGAGTCTCTGGTCAAAGCTTAGAAAACCAGAATGCTGACAGAAATACTGGTGGTAAAACCAGGCTCAGGAGGTTTCAGTTAAGAACAAAGATTGCATTAACTGTTGGATTCCTGACTACGTGTACATTTGGCAGAAAACTTATTTTCATTTTCCTCATGTCCAGAAACTTTGCAGGGGACTGAGATTAAGTGCAGCAGACTAATTAATCTGGTGCAAGAAATTTCAAAGTAGTCTAATGCTGAGGCAGTGTCATGGCTACTATTGGGGCTTTTACATAGATTTATTTTGAGAATCAAGAGCAAAGAGCCCAGCAGAATGACTTAAAATGTTTTGAATTTGTCCAGAAAGGAATCTCCAGTAAATTTGCGGACTGCAAAGGAGGAACAGAGGAGAATTTGATTGCTGAAAAGGAACAAGAAAATAGAAAAGATGGCCTGAGGACATCACAGGAACCAGCAGGACCCCACCCTTTTTGCAGCCTCAAAATTGCAAAGATGAAAGACTTTGCTTTGAGAAGAGTGCCTCAGAGTATCATGTTCCAGAACAGTGGCAGCCTAGAGAAGTGTTTTCTCAGGATTGGGTTCACAGTACTCAGCAATCCAGACCATACAACCAAGAGAAAAGAAGTCTGGATACTGTTACAGCTAGGGGCAGAACTTGGTGTCCCATGTGTTGTTGGTTTCTGGTGCACAAAATAATGGGTCAGGAAAGCTTCCACTCAGATTTCAGAAAAAGGCCTGGGAGGTGAGGCAGTGTGGCCCTGAGAGGGCAGTGTGTGAAGCTGTGAGTGTGAAGTAAAGGTGCAGTGGAAACCCCAGAAGGTTGGAGAAACCAGGAGTGTGAATCATCTGAGGAAAGCTGCAAGGAGTGAGTAGAGCTGGACCAAGAAAAGAAGCCATGGGAGCTATCACCACCATACAGGTAGAGCCACCCAATCCCTTTGGAGTTCACATGTTGCCATGGATCACCTTGGATGATGGACATGGAATTATGGGATTTAATGTTTTCCCTGCTGGATTTTGGACTTACTTTAGCTCCATTGTTTCCTATTCCTCTATTTGTACCTTTTGGAAGGGAAATGTTTATCTTGTGCTATTGTATGTTGGAAGTATTTAATTTTATTTTCATTTGTACAAGGGCTTGCAGCTAAGAGTTTGCCTTAAATTTCAGAGGAGACTTTGGACTTGGACTTTTCAGCAATGCTAAAACAGCTAGGGCTTTAGCAACTCTTAGAGATGGAATAAATGAATTTTGCCTAAACAGATGTGCATGAATTTTTTGGGGTCCAGAATCAAAATGAAGAAAGTAAATGTCATGGCTTGTGTGTAGATGTGCTCCCTAAGCCTTATGTGTTTATAGGCAGATATTTCAGAGGTGGCTCTATCTAGGATGTATGTTACTGAGATTAAGAGTGTGTAAAAGGATTTGGCAGAGTTTAAATGTGAATAATGGAAGACCCATACTAGGTGTGGGTGGCACCAATAGGATCATAGTTTGGATAGACTATAAAGGATAGAGGGAAAGCAGGCTTGCTGCTACCATTGCTGCTGCTTTCCTGCCTTCTGCCTGCCATACCATGAACTATTTCTCCTTAGTGATTCCCCTCTGCCATGCTACTGTGCCTTGGAACCAGGCAGTTATGGACTGAAACTTCTAAAAACTGTGAGCTGAAATAAACCTTTCCTCCTTTAACTTGTGGGTGTCTGATATTACATCTTAGCAACAAAGAGTAATTAAAACAGTAAAATCTTAGCAGAGGTAACAGGTTCGTGAAGCTCAGTCACCAGACACTGGAATGTGAAGTTATGAGAAGAAACATAACTGAAAGAAAAGAGAAGTCCAAAGGAGTCACATTTGAAAATTTTGTCTCAATCTCCTTAAAGCATTGGGGATTAAAGACAAATAAAATACATATGTACAGGACTCCCAAACACCTGGCAAAACCAAATTATAGGGTGCTATGAGATAAAGTGAGAGCTTGATGATACAAAGGGGTTGCAGACCTAGGAGTTCTGATCATCCAGAGTAGAAAGAGGGCTCTACTTAAGACCATCTCAGCCAAAATTGAAGGAGTAGTACTGCCCCTTCCTAGGGTACAGGATGCTGTAGACACACTCTAGCCAAGTTCAAGAACAAGCTTTGAAAGAATCAGACACACCAACTAGTAAATCTGGAGCCTGCCAGACCAAAGCAGCATTCGCTTGAGAAAAGCCACAAAATCCAGGCTCTCAAGTGTATGGCATACACAGTGCCCAGAACACGATGAAAATTAATAGACTAATGTAGGAATAGGAAAATGTAATCTATCACAAAAGCAGTGGATAAAAATGAACCTGAGCTAGCCCCAATGTTAGAATTAGTGCAGAAGGATTTTAAAGCTGCTTATAAATACATTCAGATGCATCAATGAAGATGTAATGATAATAAATTAACAAATGTGAAATCTTTGAGAAATATATATCATATAAAGAAATTTTAAAAAGGACCATGTCTGATGTAAAAAGTAAATGAATAGGATTAAGAGCAAGTTGAAGAAGCATTAATAAACTCTAAATTAATAGAAATTTCAGTTTGAAAATACCTGTCAAAAGAGGCAATTTTCTGTATTTTTACTTTAGTATTTGTTCTTCCACCTTAAATTCTCTCTCTCTCTCTCTCTCTCTCACTGCAGTGCGGCACCATAGGGTTTATTCTTGTTCTTTCTTTTATTTGCCACATTGTTCTGTGAGTGAGGAAATCAGCCTTCATCATCTTTATCAAATTCTCTTTTTAATGCGAATTTCAACATCTTCTTAATGGAAACCCTCTTGGATATGCCAAAGGATAATTATAATGCTCTTTTATCCCTTTCTTGATCCAGTGTATCCCTTCACTGCTAAGGCATTATCAGACACTAATGCCTCCTGGTGACTCTAGTGCACTCCCAACTCTTTTCAGAACAAAGACCTCCAACATCTAACACATTGCAGATGTTAGTGGATGGAGAGACCACTGTAATGTATCTCTGTTGCAGCAGCAGAAATAGCTACAAGTGGTAGAAGTTGCATAAAACCAACATGCCTCTTCTCTCCTCTCTCTCTCTCTCTCTCTCTCCTTCTCCCTCCATGTTATCAAACCCCCACCTCCACCTGCTGTAGGACCCTAAGAAGTTCAGGGTCTAGTTGTTTTTTTCAAGCACAAAGCAAATTTCACTGCACACAATGCAACTTTTGTTTTTTCAAGTAAGTTGGGAATAGTTCAGTTTTCACTCTAAAAGGAATATGATCCTTCAAAATCCATAAAATAAATAGAATTAAAATTTAGCCCATCAGATTTGGCAGCTTCACAAAACTGATCTGACCCTTCCCATGACTCTTGGATTCTATTTTCTAGCCCAATGTGGATATGGGAGTCTTTCTGATGTATTTAATACTCCTGAGAAGTCTCAGAAGGTTGGAAAGGGAACCTAAATAGAAAGGTTCTATGAAGGAAGAGGTGAGAAGAGACGTCCTGCTGCCCTCTGGACCTAACATGCATGGGAAACTAGACTGGTTTTACTTTGGAGCCAGTCTGCCTTTCTCCATGGGACAGACTAAAGAAAGAAGTTTAGGTTGAAAGTTCAGGATCCTCTGAAAGATAAGAGTGAGATGCTATTCCACAGCCCTTCTCCCAGCTCAGGAAAGCTGCCAGGGCTTCTTTCTGGGGTCCTCAGGGGCCTCTCACCTGGCCTGCCTGATTCAAATCGCTGTCCATTTTGAGTATGTAACCTGTCACTTTCATGTCTCTGGGCTACTGACCCAATTAAACAGAGATGCTTTGACCTAATATCCAGGCTTTCCAAAAGCCCCCCACCCCCAACACCCCATCTTGACTCCAGCCTTTTTCCTGTTGGGTGATTTCCACATGTCAGCTACCTGATCACATAAAATGAGGACACAGGGCTTCTGTGAGAATCAAAAGAAATAATGTACACGAATATTTGTAGATTATGAAGTGTTAAAAAGTTTGCTATGGTAATTGTCATTACTATAAAAATTCAATGGCACGTGTTAAAATGAATTTACCAGTGGCTTGGACAGTGAAACATTGTAAAAATTCCTCGAGAGGTGTGTAGGGTGCTGATTGATTGAGCACCCCACCACTATGAGCCCTGACTCTATGATGAACATCAGCCCCTGGATGTCAAGAACAGCGCTCTATCAGTTCCACAGATGGAGGGGATGCACAGGAGGTCCAAGATCCTCCCGTTTGAGCATGATGACACCTAGATTGGGAAGTAGAGCTCCAAAGAAGCTGAACAGTTTGTTCAAGGTTTCAGAGAAAGCAGATCAATTATGCCAGTACAGGGCTGCTTATAGCCAAACACTACTCATCCATTACCTTGGGCATTTTCTAGTGGACCATAGTTTCTTGAGGACTTGTTATTCATACCAGTCTGTAAGCATAGCATTCACGACTTCTTTAAAAAATTAACTGTTATAATTATTTTTCCCATTCACAACTAAAGATGTAAATACTCTGGGGAACCCATTTATTTCTTTCTGTCTATGTTATATGTTGAAGTCTTGTTAAAGATTTCCACTGAAACAGAGGAAATGCTGAAAATGCTTGGAAATCATTTGCCTGGAGGAAAAATGAAATGCTGATGGGGGCAAAAGTAAAATTCAATATGTGTTGGTTTGAGTGTGTGTGTGTGCGTGTGTGTGTAGGGGGGGAAGTGTGGAGGTACTGGATGGGGCCAGGGATAGGTAAATTCATTCATCTAACCTTTTCCAAGAATGTAATGTCAAAATGTCTCACCTGTGCAAAGGGGACTTTTTGATCTCAGCAGGGTCCAGCAGGAAGTTCTTACTGCATTGCTCTCTAGTGCTAACAGTCTCTCCAGAGACAGAGACTCATGTTCTTATGTCCTCCACTGAAATGTAACCCTTGTTGCAGCAGCAGGAAGTGAGAATGGTTATGATTGGCAGAAGTTGCAGGAAGCCACAGGACTCATCACCAGAGTTCACATTGTCCTTTTCTACTCAGGCAGACTGATCCATCACCTGGGGAGTGGTTATGAACAAGAGTTAGTTTCCTCATTCCAAAGGGTACTGCCCCTGGAGTGCTCTTGCAACTGAGTCCTTTTGTTTTATTTTGGTTTTTGTTGAAGGTTTTCTATCGTAGAAAGGAAAGAACTATAGATAATTCCACTCAAGGGCTCCAACACCTTTTTTTTTTTTTTTTTTTTTTTTTTTTTTTTGCTTAAGAAGAGTTTAAGATAATGCTTTACAAATTACCCTGTCCTATGACCTACAATAAAATGCATGTTTCACAGTATGCCCATTGACACACATATAGAAGACACACATACACACAGTGAAAGGGGTCTCGCGTGCCCCCTTAGGGTGTCCCCTTCCCAATCAGGTCACTCACACCGAGAGGTCCAACAGGAGATCTTTATTGCAGAGTCAGGCGGAGCACAAAGGCCGGGAGGCAGAGAGGAGAGAGAGAGAGAGAGAGAGAGAGAGAGAGAGAGAGGAGGAAGAAGAAGCAAAAGGAGAGAGAAGAACAAAGAAAGGAAGGTCCTTTTATCAGTTTTGGGGTGGGCTATTGTTTATTTATGAGGAGTGAGCTACTTTTAACCTATCACAGGCCAGGTTGCTTTTATGGGCCCAGTCCCGCAGACACAGGTTTCAACTTTCCTGGACCACTGTGGCCTTGCGGGGGAGGGAAACCAGAGATAAGGGCATGAGGTCATTTTAGGAGCCAAGATGTACCAGGAGAATGCGGCCTGTGAGGCGGCGTCACAGCATACTTTAACATGATCAATTCCCTAACACACAGAGACATATAAAACATAACTTAGTATAATTTGCAGTAATACTTACCTTTACTGTGGGAAATACTCTCCCTTCTCTTTTCTCCCCTCCTCTCCACGTCACTTCTATTCTTTTCCCTCACCTTTTCTGCCCTCATTTCCATTCCCTTCCCTCTTCTCCCCTCCCTTCACCTTCTCTCTATTTCTCTCCTGTCCTCTTTGCTTTCCCTTCCCTTCCATTCCTTCTCATTCTATTCTGAACTCTTTAATTTTAAAATCCTGAAAATTACTAGCTAAATTGGCTTTAACACTCACTAATCCCTTTTGTGCTATTAAAACATCGACTTAGTTGGCAAGAGTCTGCAAGGTGGTGGTCAGAGGACTCATCTTAAAGCTGAACTTGCGCTGTGTGTACCAATAGATGAGACTATGCCAAGCGTTCATATCAATGTGGGAGAGAGGTGGAAATTAGAAGGGTCCTTTCTCCCTCAGTGGTTCCAACTACTAATGCACAAGAGTTTGCAGGGCACTGTAATCAGATAGAGAGAACTTTACACTTGGTCTCAGGAGGAGCTGGGTACTTTGGTACTTGGTGCAGTTGAGAAGGATTTGCTCACGGGATCTGGGGGTTGGGTGAAGGTGGAATATGGAACTGACAGAGAAAAGGGCTTGAGTGGCCCCTGGAAGCTAGACAGTTGCCGATCCAGATTTGACTTCCTCCAGTGTGCCTCAAACCCAGATTCTCCTCTAACCCGTGCTGCCCAGAAGAGCAGCCAAGTACTCCACAGACTAGCTGATGCAGGTCAGGCCAGAAGAAGGGGTAGGGGATGCTTCATTCCTGGTCACCCATCTCTTGCAGCATGAAGTATAAAGCAGAAGTTGAGAACAGGAGAGGGTGTGGAGATAGGGGACAGACGTAATGTCAGAAGGACATCTAAATCTTCCAGGCACTTTATTCTGTAGGCTGAGGGTTTCTGAAATGCCAATTCTGAATTACAGGGCCAAATAAGTTTGGAATATGGGAAGCAAAAAATTAAGTCCCTGGGGTGGAGTAGGGTAGGTATAGCTTGCAATAGTTATTTTACAGGGAATGGATTCTTTTCCTTAACATTTCCACCATAGGCTTTCTGCAGTGCACAAGGAGGGATATACTGAGAAGGGCAGTGAGGAGTTCATGAGCTTTAAGTAGGAACAGTGACACTATCAGGTTTGCATTTAAGAAAGATCACTCTGGTTACAGATTGAAAAGTAAAAGGATGAGGTGGGAGCCAGGGTGGGCATCAGAACAATATTCGGAAGGCTAGTTATGAGGCAAAAGTACCAATTTGGAGTACTTACCATAGAAATTAAGAGCTGGAGTAAATTAAAGAAATACTGAGGGGGGCAAGACGGGGCTTTCTGACTGATCAGATGTGACGGGTGACGGAGAAGAATAGAGATGACCTCCAGATTTCTAAGTTCCCTTCACCCTGAGTTCAGGGATGGTAGGAGAGGTGTTGGGAGTTCAGAGTGTAAAATGCTGATGGAATGTTCTATTAGGAAGGCTCAGAAGAGAATTGGATGTGCAGGGGGTGAGGACGGGGAGTAGTTAAGGCAGGAGACTCGCTGGAATGTCAGTGGTGGGCGCAGTCTCAAAAGAGACCCCAGGGTCTCCAGATTTAAATAAAATCAGGGCCAAGGACAGGGTCCTGGATGAGAATTTAGTCAATGAGCAGGAAAAGATGAGCACAGGCAGAGATCAAAGGTTGTTTGGAGAAGCTCATCTATCCAGGAGTGTGATGCCACAAAAGCAAACAAAATAGGGATTAACAACAGCAACTGGCATGCTAAAAGGTTTGGAAGCCTTTCCACTGTCCACACCCTCACAGACTGGATTTCCAAAACTCTCACAGTGGGAAATTTGTGGTTAAAACTCATATGTATGGCAGTAAAACTGAGATGGAAGGACAAGGGCATGACTGAAGTTTTGCCTTTATTCCAAAGGGAATTATACAAAATAATTTGCCTATTTATCCATCACAGTAAAAACTAAGACTTGGGGAGTACTTTTAGTGTTCCTTATAATCCTATAGGGAAAATATCATTTTCTAAATGAAACACACACACACATTCTCTCTCTTTCTCTCTCTCTCTCTCTCTCTCTCTCTCTCTCTCTCTCTCTCTCTCTCACACACACACACACACTGGCACTCACACACATTGCCATAAATATCTAGATCCAAATTCCTGTCCCCAGGATCTCTCCAGGATGTCACTCCCTTGGTCTTGGTATATTTTTTGCTCACTTGTGCAGAGAACACACACATACAGAGCTGATCTTCAGCTTTCTGGTTTTCCTGACTAATTTTTCAGCAACTTTTGAGCTTTACATTCATGGTTTTATATCTCTCACCTTAAGAATGTCTTGAGGAAGGTCTTGAAATTTGCATGATCTCCATCAAAATGCTTAGGTAGATAGAAGATATCCTGTTTATGCTACAGTTATGTATGAGACCATTTGTGGAAGGGGAAGGATTGCAATGTGTTCAAATTTTTCAAACACAGTTGTTTGTATGTGTTGTGGGAAGGAAACAGTCCAGTTACAGTATTTGAAGGTGAGGATAATGATATTTTGGGGCTGTCATTTTCCTAGAAGTAATGCACAGGACTTATGGCCTCTTGTGAACATTGTCAAAAATTAGGAACAAGAAAGCTATTGCTTGTGTCAGACTTGCAGTTATCTTCTCTGATCTGTCTTGGAGTTGATAAGAGACTGAGGAGCAGACCCTTTGACTGCATTTTTGTAGAAATAGAGAAAAGATCATATCCCTTTATGATGTCTGTCAGCTTGAAAGAGCTATGAATCACAGCAAAATGGCATTTTATATTTAGTAATTCATTTCCTGTTCAGATCAAGGCGACAAATCTTGTGCAAAATAGCTCCCCGTGACTCATATCAGCTTTTGAAGATGTTGGTAACAAAGTTTGACGAATCCTTATCGGCTGTGCTGTGAGGGTGTACACCGTTTATCTCAGCTACTTTAAGATATGCAGTCCTCATCTGTTTCAAAGCATAATTATTATTTCTTTCCCTGAACACACCTCTCACAAGAGAGAAGATGTGTTTTAGACCTTATACAGTCCTCATGAGCCTTGTCAGAAATTATATTTCTAGATGCTACCGTGTTGAGAAATATGGGGATAGATTCTAGTGTAAGATGAAAAGTGTGACTCACATATAAATGGACATAAGATGGTGTGATAGAATAATTTTATCATTAATAAATTAACAATACATTAATATTAAAATTTATATAGTGAAAATCACAGAAGCCTGGAGAGATGTTAATCACTTAGAAGGTGAAGAGTTACTCTTATTTTCTGTGTCTACAGTTTGGATTGTAGTCTTTCAGCTCCACTGGTTCGAAGTGTCGAATCTAACATCTGTACTTATTTAGTTAACTCATTTTTTTCCCAATGGATATTTATTCAGGAAACATATTGGGCCCTGGGATATGAAGTTGAATGAGACCTAGTCCCTGACTCTGAACATGCTTACAGATCTATGAAGTGTCCGTGATAGTAATGATCCCAGTATGACTCCACATAGATCTAGCAAGGAATGCAGGGCCAGGAAGAACAACTTCATTTGTGTGTACCCCATCAGATCTCAGAGAGGGACCAACATTTGATTTTCAAAATAGCATAGGAATTAAAGCACAGAATTGAGTGTTGGTAGCCTGGACTTGAGTCTTATGTCAGACCCTTTGGACATGGTCTTCACCTTTGTAAACCTCAGGTTTTTTGTTTTGTTTGTTTGTTTGTTTGTTTGTTTTGTTTGTTTGGTACCGGGGATTGGATGCGGGTCCTTGCGCTTGATGAGGCAGATGGCGGAACTACTGAGCTAAATACCCAGCTCCAAACCTCTGTTTTTTGATCTATCAAATGGGGCTAGGATAGCACTTCTTCCCTCAGCAGTAATGGAAAAAATAAAAGAGGCCACGCGCATAAAGTGCTTGTCCATGTGCTTAGAGGAGAGTCAGGCTCAGGACCTATTTCTGAGGGAAAATGTGAATGTCCACTCTGAGTCAGGCACCTGACAGACTGGAGATCTCTGCCAAGCTTTAGTTGGAGAAATGGATGGACTCTAATACGGATCATAGGACCCTCATAATGGGCAAGCAACCACCCTCTTTCTGGTATGCGCATGAGTATCTTGCCACAGCAGTGATGCCTCCCTCAGCTACTTTCTCTCCCGCCCTCCTGCCCTGCCTCCTGTCCTTGCCTTTTGTCAGCATCTGTCTGATTTTCATTAGTGTCTGAGGAATGCATTCAGGGGCAAACAAAAGACTGTCCAAGTAATAAGAGTTTTACTACCGAAGGATGTGTATGTCTGATATAAAATGGTTGTGTAGGCAGCCATTAATAGCTAACACCTACCATCTCTTTGGCTGGTGTGACTTTTATAGGAAGTGGGAAATGTATGTGCATTGGGTCAGTATCCATTACAATAACAAATAGCTGAAACAATCGATTTAAAGAGATCATGCATTTATATTAGCTGTGGTTTCTGAAATTCTGGTCCATCATTAGTTGGCCCTGCTGCTTTGGGCTTGTGGGGGAGGCAACACATGGTAGAAGTGTGGGATGGAGCAAAACCTCATGGTCAGAAAGCAAAACAAAGAAATCAGGGTTCCAAAGTCACCCCAGGGGTATCCTTCCTATGACCTGGAGACTTCCCATCAACCCCACTTCTGAAAGGTTCTACCACCTCCTAACAGTGCCAACCCAGGGAACAAGTCTTCGGCCCATCGCTCTTCTGGGGACATTCCAGACTCAAGGTTAGCTATGAGGCAAAGGGCTGAGTGCGGGACAGAGGGGCATGCTCCAGATCTTCCAGGGATGGCCATACTCCACTGGGCAGCCTGGGCCTCCTGGCCTCCTCACCTGTTAGAGTCTGGGAAGGAAGGCGAGGAGGAAAGTAGTTGCAGATGGCTTTGGGGTTGCCCCAACATAGTGTGTGTGACATCTTCCACTCTTCAGGTCCTAATATAACTACTGTGGGTCTGGTGAAACCACTCTTGACCACTGCCAGTGCCACTGTAACCCTTGTCTAGGGAAAGGCTATGGCCTTTGCACTGTGTAACTAACTGCTAAGCCTTTAATAGTAACATCAGTCATGCCACTCATGTACATATGACTTCATAGTTTATAAAGCACTCCCAACTATGACCTCCTACTTCACCTACAAGCAGCCAATGAGTTAAACATTTTTTTCTAGGACTCTGTGGAGAAGAAGTAACTCAAACTCACACATCAAGACAGGGATAAAAGTAGGAGCCTGTAGTACTAGAGCTCGAGGATTTTAGAGTCAGAGCAGGATTCCACAGTCAGTCTGGCCACTTGCTAGCTGGGCTAACCTGGTTATGAAGCCAAGTAGTTTATCAAGAACGCAAATTGATTTCCTCCCATCTCTGGGAACTGCGAGCTGGCAAGGTCAAGGTCAAGGAACTGCCTCAGACATGTGCCTTCATACTGCATCATTCCATAGTAGAAGACAGAAAGGCAAGAAATAGAAGAGGCCCAACGAACTCCTTTGTAGTGAACCCACTCCTATGACGATGATCCTACTCCCACCACACCGACATTAGTCCACTCATGAGGGCAGGTAGTGATTTCAGTCTTCTTCCCTTGAACCAGTGATTAGAAGTGGAGGCAATAAAATAATTTTATAAAGCACAAACTTGAGTACTATATAATCCTGCTTCCCCTAGCCGACCAGGAGAGACTGGAATCCCAGGACAGAAGGGCCTTGCTCTGCTCAGCTGAGTATACCTAGGACAAGTGTCTTTGCAAGACACTCTGTAAACACAAGCCAATGCCCAAAACTGTGTTCTTGTCAGCCTTATTTGGTATTATGCAACCATCTGTTCAGATTTACAGCTAAGGCCTCAGAATAAATGTAAGGGCTAAAGCCCCTTCATATCCAGATACTATGGTTCTATGGGAGGGTAGATTGGGTTTTAGATTTTTGATTTCTGTTTCTAGAAGCCATCATTCATTCTTTTTATATTTATTTATTATTAAATATATGTTTGTATATATTTATTTTTATATGGCTTTTGCCCCTGGTCAAGTCTGCATCCATGAGTTACATGCCCAGGTTGCAGCTACCCACCAACTCCAAGCCTTCTCTGTGTTTTATTTTCTCTTGACACAGAGCAGCGGAAGCATCAACCAACTGATCAATGTAATCATGGCTGAGGCTACCACACTGGAGAAAGTAAGCCCCAGAGAACTCCAGGGAGAAATAATGGACCAGGCCAGCAGCACTAGCCCCAAGAAAAGCCCACAGCTATTGTAAACTACAAAATAAGCATGGGGTTTTACTCAACAAGTGAGTCCTTCAAAGCAGGCTAGAACTGGAGAAGACACCAGAGCAGTGTCCACCATCTCACCAGAGAGTGTTTAATCAGGCTCCATTTGGGAAGAGGTTGTGCAAGACTAAGCCACAGAATAACTATAGAACAACTTCACTTCAGCATTTCCAGTGTTTCCCTAGTGACTGGGTAAAAGACAGCCACAGAGAAGTTTCAAATCAGGCTTGAAAGAACGTGGGTACTGACTTCTGTGGTGAGAAACCACAGCAAGGGTGACTTTTAGAGGCAGCTGAATCTGAAAAGGCTGACATTAAGTCCAGATGTCTGCTTGACCTCCCGGTCTGCTACCTCCATCCAGCAGAGACCGGTGGTCTGATTGCTTTCCTGTCACCTCATGTCAGCAGAGACACGTGTCCACTCAGATGTTGCCGTACTCTGGAGAATACCGATGGAAGTGTCTCTGAAGAAGGGGGAGGCGCCTTGCAAATCACAGCCTGTAAAGCTGACTGGAGAAAATTATGACTTGCTGCAGATCCTAGACATAAACTACTAATTTAGAAAGACAAGATTTTGGGGGCGCGGTGTCAGCTTTTTTCTTTTGCCTTCATTAATGTTTTGGTATTTGGATTTTTTCTCCTTTTTTCATTTGCTGGGATTTTTTTTTCCTTTTTCATTTTTAAAACTTTTTTTCTTATTTTATTTCTTCCTTTATTAGATCTCTGTATTTCCCTTTTATCCTTTTCTTGTTTGATCTTTTCTGTTGCTTTAATCTAATACTTTTTCTTTACCATTTATTCTTCAATAGAGTGCTTTATCTCACTTTTCTCTCCCTCTCATTTTTCATTGTTTAACTGCTAAAATTCTACATTTTTCCTTCTCTAGTTCTTTTCATTTTTGGTACCAGGGATTGAACTCGGGTCCTTGCGCTTGCAAGGCAGGCCACCAAACTGCTGAGCTAAATTCCCGGCTTCTCTAGTTCTTTTATTCTTAGTAATACAACCATAAACCTTAAGAATCATTAGATAGTTAACTCTATGATATTACTGTTGAATATTATTTTATTGTGAGAAAAGGTATAGTTGTCACATTGAGTAGATGTTTGCTGCAGTCAATATTTGGTTTGACTTAGTTTATACTATAATGATAAACCTCTTTTCTGTGGATAAGGGTAGTACATAAGTTGTTCTCAGGATATGTGAATATATAGTTTGTCTTTGATGATTTTACTGTTGTTATATCAAGTTGGCAGTTATTGCTCACTAATTTTTTTCTCTGTATGCCAATATCTGGATTGCCTTTGTGTCATTAACAATATTGCAGTCCATTCTTAGCGTTCTGGATGTTGAACCAAATACACTGCAGCCTCCCCTCCCAGACAAATGGAAGTAGTTTGATTTTGGGACAGAAATTTTATAGTTAGTCTTCCCCAGAATGCATCACTGAAAAGCAAACACTAACTAAAGAGATCTCTGTATTAGCAACAAAGTTTCCAACAACCAGAAAACCTGAGCACACAAAGAATAGAAGCAACATGAAAGACAAGGCAACAAAATGCTTCCAAAAATTCCCAACTTCCCCAAAGATGATCAATAGGACATCAAGGAGGAGGAAATAAAAAGCCAAAGTTAAATTATTCAAAAGAACAATCAAAAACAGAGATTTTTTTAAAAAACAAAGCATACCAGTAATGTGTACAATGAGCTCAAAGCATCTATAACTGAAAATATAATGGACCTAATAAATAAAACAAGCAATGAGTTTATAGAAGACACTACTGAAAAGCTAGCTGAGCTAGATAAAATGATACAAAATTCAAATGAACAGTGTATCAAAGAACTGGGGTACAGGAAAAAATAACAAAGAGAAATTCAGGAGAATAAAAGTTCTACTGAAGTTCTATGAGCTACAGAAATGACCAGTGTGAGGACAGAGTGTCAGAACTAGAAGGCGGGGCTGCTGTTAGAGACCAGTTATTCAGATGTACCTTAAAAGCAACATGAGAATGTGAAAAATGGACCCAAGAGATCCTAGATGATACAAAGAAGACTAATCAAAGATTAATTGGAATTAATGAAAAATCAGAAGACAGAACAAATAGCATTAAAAAGTGTTTGTAGAAATAACAGCAGGAAACTTTACAGATTTGAAAAACTTTTAATATAGAGATAATTAATGCATATAGAACCCCATGTAACTGCAATCAGGAAAAGAACCTCTCCACAACACATCATAGTCAAAATCCCAGATTCCATCACAAGGACCAAATCTTTGAAGCTATCAGAGAAAATCAACAAATCACCTACGAAAGTAAATCCATTGAAATTACAGCAGAATTCTCAACAGGAACCTTAAAGAATAAAAGAACTTGAGTGAAGTGCTTCAAGCTTTAAAAGAAAAGAACTTTCAAAATTGAAGGAGAAGGAGGTATTTTCATGATAAAAAGTACCTTAAGAAATTCATGACCACCAACTCTAAGATATTCACAAAGATAACTGAGAAAGAGACCACAATGCTAAGAGGTCTACTGGAATCAAAACCAGGCAGGGTGAGCAGTTAAGTAGAAGAAAAAGTAAAAGGAAATCAATAACAGGAAAATAATGCAATGACAGGAATAAGTCAATATTTTCAGTAATAATTCTCAGTGTGAATGGTCTCAGTTTCCCAATCAAAAGACACAGATTGGCAAGATAAATTAAAAAAAACAAAATCCAGTAGTATGCTCTATACAGAAACACACACTTAACCCAAGGAGAAATTCAGTCTAAAAAAATCAAAGGATGGAAAACAGTATTCCATTCAATGTGAAGCCCAAACTAAGCATGAGTAGCTATCCTGTTTGCAGACAAAGTGGACTTCAAGCCAAAACTGATCAGGATAAACAAAGAAGGTCACTAATTGTAGGTGAAGAGAACAACTCAAAGAGAAGAGACAACAATTACAAACATGTCTGCACTGGCACACACAACTGATTAAAATATTAATGGACCGAATAGATTAAAAAAATCACAGTTATAGTGGGGAAACTTGATATTCCACAATCCCATGTACAGATCAACTAGACAAAAATAATGAAAAGAAATATGAGTTATATCAAACCTTCGAACAAATGGATTTAATAGACACCTATGGAGTATCTCCTCAACAATAGAAGATACATTCTCCTCAGTAGCACATGGAAATTTCTCCAAAACAGGCCACATTCTAGCCAATAAAACAAGCTTAAGTAAATGTAAAATCATTGAAATTACCCAATATATATTATCAGATTATAGTGCAATGAAACTAGAAATCAATAACAAAAGAAACTACAGAAATTATGCAAACACGTGGAAATTAAACCATGCACTCTTGAGTAATCTATGAGTTACAGAAGAAATTGTACATTTCATAGAATCAAATGTAATGTCAATACAACACACCTGATCCTGTTAAACACAATGAAAGCAATCCTAAGAGGCAAATTTACAGTAGTGAATATTCACTCCAGAAAAACAGAGTAATCTCAAATAAATAATCTATTGATGCACCTCAATTTCCTGGAAAAATGAGAACAACCTAAATCCAAAACTACTACAAGTAAAGAACTTACAAAGTTCAGAGCATAAATTAGTGAAATGGAAACTAAATAAAAATGCAAAGAATTAATGAATGGAAAATCTTGTTTTTTGAAAGAATAAATAAAATAGACAAACCCTCAGCCAATCTTAACAAAATATGGAAGACCAGAATCAATGTGATTAGGAAAAAGGTGAAATTACAATGGGCAGTGCCCAAATCCTCAAGATTATTAGCAACTATTTTGAAAACATGTTCCCTAATAAACTGGGGATTTAGAAAAAAATGGAGATTCCTAGAAATATCTGAATGACCAAAACTGAACAAAAAATATAAACACTCTCAATAATCCACTAACAGGCAATGAAATTAAAGCTGTAATTTAAAAAGACTTACCAAATAAGAAAGGCCCAGTGGATTCACTGCTGAAATTCCACAAAAACTCCAGGGAAGATCTAATACAAATATGTGTCATACCCTTTAAAGAAATGGAAAGGGAAGTAATACCCCAAAAGCCATTCCCTGCACTTAGCATTAACCTAAGTCCCAAAACAGACAAGGATTCATCCAAAAAAAGAGAACTACAGGCCAATGTAGACACAAAAGTCCTTAACAACACACTGGTGAACAGAATGCAAGAAATTTTCCAAAAGGTCAACATCATGACCAAGTAGGCTTCATCCCTGGGATGCAAGGGTGGTTCAACACATGCAAATCAATAATTGTAACATATCACATAAACGAAAGCAAGGACAAAAAGCACATGGTTATTTATCTAGACTCGGAAAAACCCTTTGATAAAACTGAACACTTACTCATGCTTTAAAGAAAAACTTAAATAAAATAGTTATACATGGATCTTATCTCAGTCTGATAAAGCCATTTATGACAAACCTACTGCAATTTATTAAATGTATAAAAACTAAAAGCTTTTCCTCTTAAATTAGGAACAATATAAGGATGTCAAGTATCACCACTCCTGTTCAACATAGTATGCAAATATTAGCCAGAGCAATCAGGAAAGAGAAAGAAAGAAAACGTGTGTGTATAGGAAAAGAAGAAGTCAAATTATCATTATTTGTACATGACACGATCTTTTAGATAGAAGACTTCAAAAATTCCACCAAAAGATTCCTAAAATAATCTAACTCAATATTGTATCAGGATGTAAAATCAATGCACAAGAACCAACAGCATTCCTGTATACTAAAAATGAACCCATTGAGAAAGAATATAGAAAAAACACTCACAATAGCATCAAGAAAAAAAAAAAACTCATGAATTAACCTAACCAAAGGAGTAAAAGACCTCTACAATGAAAATTATATTACTCTGAAAACGAGATTAATGAGGACATGAGAAAATGGAAAGATATTCCCTGTTCCTGAATAGGCAGAACAAAATAGTCAAAATGGTTATACTTTCAAAACAGATATACAAATTTAATGCAATTTCCCACAAACGTCCATAGCATTCCTTACAGAAATAGAGAAAACAATTTTAAAATTCATATGGACCCAGAAGCAACTCAGTGTAGCAAAAGCAATCCTGGCTAACAGGAACAAGATGGAAGCACCGCAATCTCAGATTTGAAGTTATTACAAAGCAGCATGATACTAGCATAAAAACAGATGAATGAACCAATGGAACAGAATGGAGGATGCAGAAATAACCCCAGGTACATTCAATTATTTGATCTTTGATAAAGGGGCTAAAAACACCCATTGCAGGAAAGATAGCCTCTTTATAAATGTTGCTATAGAATTTGGATATCCTCAATAGAGGGTTATATCTACAATATGTAACAAACTCAAAAAATGATTTCCCCCCAGAATAAAAGACCTAATGAAAAATGAGCAAATTAAATGAATAAACACTTCTCAGAAGTACAAATGACCAGTAAATACAAGAGGAAATTTCAACATCTCTAGACATCAGAGAAATGTAAATGAAAGCAACACTGTGATTCAATCTCACTCCAGAAAGAGTGGTTATCATCAAGAGATCAAATAATAGTAAATGCTGGTGAGGCTGTAGAGACAAAGGAACTTTTCTACATGGTTGGTGGGAATATCAGCTAATACAACGCTTACAGAAATCAGTATGGAGATTCCGCAAAATCTGAAACTGGATATTCCATTCAACCTAGTTATTCCTCTTCTAGGTGTCTTTCTGAAAAAGAAAAAACATCATATTACAGGGATAACGCATACCCATTTTACAGCAGCATAAGCCATAAGAATAAAATCTTGGAAGTGGCCAATATGGTTATTAACAGATGAATAGATAAAGGAATTCTGGTGCTTAGATATGATGGAGTAATCCACTGCCACAAGAGTACAAATTTGAGTCATTTTAGAAAAATTGGTGCACCTTAATGCATGAGACCATAATGTTAAGCTAAATAAATCATATAATTAAATATGGCATAATTCCTCTTATATGAAACTCAAAATATAAATGAAGAGAAAAATGCAAGATAATAGGAATTAGAGAAATAGGCCTTTTAAAGTGGGAAGAGGACAAAGAGACGGAGGGCAGAGAAAAAAGGGAATGAAAGGGGATAAAAGGAAAACTGAGATGTGATATGTATATGTACCAATTCCTGACAAAGAAAGTAATCATTATGTACTGCAAACATGTACTAATAAAAGATAAAAATTGGAAAAATATGCAGACTGTACTCTGTCAGTGAGGAAGCAGTGTTGGATGGTTCCTTAGTCGTTTTTCTAAGGATAGTACACAACATCTGACACCGAGACTTAGAGGAGAAGTTTATTTAGATTCACAGTTGTAGTGGGTTCAATCCAAGGCATAAATAGCATGATGGAAGTATGTAGTAAAGGAAAGGTGCTCACCTTATGGTAGCAGGAAGCAGAGAAAAGGGAGGAGCTAGGAAGGAGGACACACCCTTCCGGGTCAGGGCCCCAGTGCCCTGCTGCAGCCCAGCCCACCTCGCAATAGTGTGTACAGCTATGAACTCATCTATGGACTAATCCACTAACGAGTACAGTGCCCCATAATCCAACACATTCCAAAAGCCTCACCTCTGTCCATGTGAGAATTTGGAGGGAACATTTTTAGATACATAGCAGTTGGATTCTAAAAAGAGCCTGACAAAAGCAGACTCTGAAATCCAACTATTCGTCTTCCAGAACACAAATTCCAGCTTTTCTGAGGCGCCCTCATACTCACCTCTCAGATCTCTGGATTTAAGCACTGAGAGGCTGCCAAGAGTTTGTCATCCTTTGCTGCCCAGCTCCACATGCAGCATGGGGCACGGTGGA
Source organism: Fukomys damarensis (assembly GCF_012274545.1). Taxonomy (NCBI): domain Eukaryota; kingdom Metazoa; phylum Chordata; class Mammalia; order Rodentia; family Bathyergidae; genus Fukomys; species Fukomys damarensis. Next base: position 75,994,973 of record NW_022900917.1, read on the forward strand.
GGCTGACTCTTTGCCTAGGTCTTCAGGAAGATCACCCTGCCATGTGGGCCATACATCTAGCTCCAGTGCCATCAGGCCATAACCTCACCTGCTTTATTACCACTTCTCTTGCAGCTCAGATTTGCAGAAATTTCCTCTGCTTGCAGAAGGTCTCTTTCTGCCCCTGCACCACGGGTCTGTCCTGCACCCTTCATTTGCATTCACCACAGCCTCCACCGTTCACTTTTCAGTTTTGTGAACAAGGCCTGGGCATCTGATTCCACAGTGTGAAGCCAGGCCAAGACCTGTGGGAAGTGGAACCCTGGAAATGGGTGTTAGGGTTACAATCTTCTGGCCCTTTCTTCAGAAATAATCAATGCAAAGGCCTCTTTCTGCCCCCTGTGCATTCTCTGAGCACTCTCTCCCTCTCCTCTCCTTGTGCATGGCCGGGTTAGGTTTAGGGTCTTCCTGCTGCCCCTCAATGTCTCCTAGACTTACAGCCTCCCTGACGCGTTCTCCGCTCCTCATTTTTAGGCCCTCTGTTCACTCGCTGATGTTCTGGTTTAGACCTAGAATGTCCCCCAAAAGACTCACATGTCCTGAGATGGGGCTTTTGGAAGGTGCCATAATCGTCACCGGATGGATCCATTCATGAGTTTATGACTGTATGTGCTGTCATATGGTCCTGGTGGGAAGAGGTGTGTCACTGTGGGTCCCTTTGTAGGGTGTCTCTCTCCCCCACAACTCCTTTCTCTCTCTGCTTCCTGGCTGCCACAAGGTGACAAGGTTTCTTTAGCCATGCCCTTCCACTATGATGTTTCTGCCTTGGAGTCAGCCAGCTACAGACAGGGTCCCATGAGCTATGAACCAAATTAAATGTCTCCTCTTTTAAGTTGTGAGTGTTGGGTATTTTGTCTGAGCAACTGAAAGCTGGCTAATATAATTGATTTAGTCCCTTGGGTTAAGATATCTTGTTTTTCTCCTTTCAGCTCTCATGTTGGGAGTTTCTTTTCTTATTCCTCTGACTGGCCATCAAAACCATCTCATAATCTATCTGGCAAGTACTTGCTTTTAAATAAGAGAAACACTGGGCCCAGAGATAGACAGAGAGTGGGTGCACTGGTAAGTTTTGCTTCAGTTTTAACACTAAGGGCAAGCACTTGTTGATATCTTGCAGCAGTTAATAACCATGAAGAATACATTGCCTTCACATACATTATTCTTCAAGCCTGGGGAAACTCCTGCAGAGATGGTGTGGTACACAGAGATGCTTCCACCTCCTCCTTATAGGCAAGTATCTCCTCCTCCTTTGTAGCTGAGCTCCTCAGCCCAGCCAAGGTGCAGGAGAAGGCTATTACACCACGACTAGAGATGGTTCTCCTGGGCCATGTGAGCTAAGCAATAGAGCATGTGGCCTAAGCAGACCTAAGCCCAACACACTGGAGAGAAGGCAGAGCATCATAATGGGCCACAACTTCGCACCCCACACATGGGCACTTGCTTCATTTTGACTTCTTCCCCAGAAATTTATTTAGTTTCCAAGCCACTTTAAATCAGTAACTCACTGAAGTGCTAAGAACAATTAACTCTGAGATTCAAGTGATCTAACTTTATTCTTGACAAACATGTATTTTCCCCATTTTTAGTGTTAAGCATGTAGTTTTTGCAAAATAAAATAAGCAGCAAATTATTCATCAGAAAGAAGAGATTTCTGTCCACAGCTTCCCTCAGGGACTTTGAACTTGGATGCACTTCTGAAGATAGCTTGCTGGCTGCACTGATCTCATCCCTGGCTGGCCACAGAGAACTGATGTCTCTGTTGACTTTGGCACTTTTTAGGCCCTGATAGGAAAAGACAGCCTCCACCACGCAAGTCCCTGGAACTGGAAACAACCACAGGCGATAAGTTTCCTTTGGAGTAAAAGTCTTACAATTGAGTAAAAGCAGAGGTGAGAGGCAGGCCCAACAGAGAGGCCCCATGCAATCTGTTTCCCTGGGGTCTGAGGCACAGCTCAGCAAGAACTCAACTTAAAGAAAAGAGAAACTAGAAAAGAGCACATTTGCTTCTGGGACAAAAGCTGAATTGAAACCTGGACTTGGATTTACCTGGACCATTATAAAGACTGTCTGCAGCCCCAACTCAGCCCCATGTCCTCTAGTTGAATTAAGGGTGAGAAGCCACTGCCCCAGGACTCTTGGAGACTGGAAGAATCAAGCATCAGGGCCTTAGATTCTGCAGCACAGCAGTGCCTTTGCAGAGGGAGTGTTTCAGCAATAAGACCAGACATCTTGAATCTAAAACCAAGCTTGAAGGCCACGCCTGCCCTTGGCCAGCTCCTTGGCTCTGGTGGAAACACCTGGCCATGGGAGAGCTGGAAGCCTCACTGGTAGATTGTTTCTCTAAGGCTGCATAAGTCCCAGGGTTAACTCGATGTGAAAATGTGAAGCATATCATCCCCTGTAACAGAAATACTAGGCACCATTGTGTGTGTGTGTGTGTGTGTGTGTGTGTGTGTGTGTGTGTCTGTGTGTTTTTCTCTTTCAGATCCCAGTTACCTGAGAGATTGGTCCTCCCGAGTTGTGGCTCTCATTCCTCAGCTGCTATCCCTTCTAGTCACAGGGGCAAACAGGATCCTGCCCCTTACACAGAGACCCAAACACGCAGGGTTAAGCTGGTGTTTTCTATGAGAAACATTCTATAGATTCTGTGACATAAAGGGCACTTTTCGTAAAGATCATAAGCAATAAAGATATAGATGCAGGATATGCAGGGGAATCTTGTTAATTAGCATTTGGTAAAGTGCGTGGAATCACTACAGGGAAAAAGGCAAAATAATATCAGAGACCAGTGGCATCAGCTGAGCTGCTTGATCTGCAGAGGCCTGTAGCCAGTCTACCTTGTATTTCCTTCTACCTTCCTCCTTAAATTACTTTTAGGTGAGTTATTTTGGAGGAATTCTGTTGAGCAGAGGCACCTGGCTTGGAAAAGTACAGGTTCACATGTGCCCAGGTTAGGGTGACAGGTAAGAAAGCTCCTACAATCCAGAAGCAGGCAGTTCCTCCTCTGCAGTAGCAAAGGGGCAGCAAATAAATAGTGACAAAGTGTATCTCACATTTCAGACCTGTAGCTTCTGAGACTGGCACTCAGAGGGCTTGGAAACTGTCACCAGGATTAGGAAGTACTTACCGTCTTCCTCTTACAGCTTTCACAATTGGATTGCAGTAGAGGGACAACCTTCTCCCCAGGCCAGACTTTTGAAAAATGGAAAGAGATGATGGGTATTTTGTTCAGAGATTTTTTTTGCCTCTAGGCAGCTGTCCTGGGTCACTAAAAATCAGATTTATGCAGCTTGTGAATCTGCGGAAGCTGCTAAAGCTGTTGGAGCTGGGAAATGCAACTGGAAGTACGAAGGAGTCAGAAAATTGGAGAAGCTGACCCCTCTGTGGAATTCCTCCAGAAATACCTGCTTTGTGATTTAGAGCCTCGAGCCAGGCCCAGGGGACAGATTAACTTTGCTTCCTGCTGAACTAGCTCCTCAGAAAAGTTCCCTAGGGAGCTGAGGAATCCAGGAGGAGTCAGATTTGAGACCCATTAATAAGCAACAAAAACCTCCAGGTGTGTACAGATTCCTAGACTCTTGACACTCAAAGCCCTTGTCTTTCCTTTCCATTCAGTGGTGCTTCTAGAAATGTAATCAATTAGCAGATGACCGAGATTTCAGAATCCCTGACTGGCAGGAAGAACTTCAGTCCTGGTAAATATAGGACACTGGTTGCACAACTGCCCAGGCCACTAGATAACAGAAAGCAGCCTGATGATGCAGTCCACAGGGAGGGGAGCCCTTTCCAGCACCAGAATCAAACTGGTCTGATATCACAATGGACCAAAGGCAGCTTTCAATGAGTCAAACAGATGGGCCAGGTAGACTGAGCAGGAGACTCCCCTGACCCACCCAAACCACCAAACCTGACCATGCCATACCCAGGAAGGCTGCACACACAGAAGCCATTATCACTTCCATGCTTTATAGAATGAACCTTATTCTCTTCCTGTTTTGCCTCCATTATCTGTTGGGTGTGCTTGGTCTACAAGTTGATAGGCCAAGAGAAATTCACCTGGTGCTCAGTCAGGAGATGTGGACTTGGGAGCTGGATATAATAACTGAAAGTACCGTGTTGCCTCTGTCTCTGTGGGAAGAAATGGGTACATCTGCTCTCCTATATGCATGTGATAGTCTTTGTAAAGAAAGGGCTCTTTAAAAGCTCAGGAATGTATGGCACAGCCAAAGTTTGGAGCATAGAGATGCCAACATTTCTATTTTCTATTTCTAATCCTGCCCATGGAGGATGTCAATCAGAGCCTTGTCCTGATTACTTACAAGGTGTTTTGTTATCAGTGGCTGTGTAACAAAAGACCCCAAAGCTCAGAACAGCAATATTTTATTACATTCCATTATTTATGGGTCAGCTAGACCCAGCATGGCCCTCCCGAATGCTCTCTAGGGGTAGGGGGCTGCATTCTACCAGGAAATCGCCAGAGCCTGGGATGCCTGCGATTGCTGCAAGAGAACACAAGCCACAGGTATCTTAAAACCAAATTCCACAGTCACACATGTCTCTTTCACCACATTCTGTGGGTTAAAATGCATCACAATGCCAATTCTGATTCCAGGATAAAAGACATCAGATCCCCCTCTGGATGGAAAGAGCAGTGTACATATATAAGGGAAAGAAATGTAGGTAAAGGTATTTGCTGATGAACCACTATACTTCACCCCCTTACTACAAATACCTCAGACATAACCTTGGCATCTACCAGTTCCCCAGAGTTAGCATCAAGCTGAAGACCCAAGTCTAAAGTTTCATCATCCAGTGAGGTATGGATGCAAATGAAGACTGTGAGGCACAATTCCTTGAAGGTAACCACTCAGATATAGCGCCTATTGATCTACACAGCTGAGAACTAAAAATACAGATGACCTTTGACAGACACACTACACCACGATGAGATGGGTTTGGATGACTGCATTTGATGTTCTATCCATAAAGGGCAGAGGGGTGAAATATGGGAAGCCTGGAGCGGTCACTATCTACTCTGAAATTCATCCAGACCTGTGTAATTTGTATCCCAGGTACCTTAGATACCTTTCTCATTGCTGAGACAAAATAACTGACTCCCAAAGTTAAAGGAGGAAAGATTTATTTGTCTCACAGTTTGTAGAGGCTTCAATTTATAGTTGGCTGGCTCCAAGGCACCATGGTGTAGCAGAAGGACATCTCAATAAGCAGTAAGCAACAATTCTTTGTACGTCATCCCTTATATCTTATCCAGGCTACCCAACCATAGGGTAGGTGTCGTTGACTCTCTTAATCCCAGCATTGCATCTTTGATTCTAACTAACATCACACATTCTAGATCCAGCCACTTCCAAAAAGCCCATCTGTGATTGCATGAGGCTTTGGGGGAAACATCTAGACACAAACCACAACACCAGATTTAGTAGTTTAAGATGGTAACCAGCAGTTTATTTTTTACTTGTGATGCTGTAGATTGGCTGGGTTCTGCAGTGGTTTTGCTCCTGAGGTTGTTGGCTGGCATCTGTCACGTCAGTGAACTCCAGTGCCAGCCTGTTGTCTGTCCTTAACATCATGTCTGTTTCCTGGTCAGGGAACCAAGGAAGTTGCATCTGGGGAACGAGCACCACTGCTCTTGGGTCTGAGCAGCCGACCAGGATCATAAACTCAGCCCCAATAAGAAATTACAGGGACAAAGTTTAACAAAAGGAAGAGTATTTATTAAGAGGAAAAGGATGGGGCAGAGAGGAGCTCAATAGCTGTCCTGATAAGAATCAGGGCTCTAGAAAGATGAAGGACCCATGGGGCCTTTGTTTCCAGCTGCTTTGTATAGGGAGATGAGTGACAACCCCTCCCCATACCCAGAACTTGGAATAAGTGGGTTGGCTTTTGGGAACCTCTGCCTCTGGAGGTCTACAATGAAGCTTCTATCTGCTTGCTACGTGTTGTTGACCTACCTTCTCTTTGGGGTGGGTGGCTCATTGGCAAGGGGTGCCTTACTCATGGTTAGCTTAGAGCGAGAAAGGGGGCCTGTGGATCTCCATTGTACTCTGTAATGACTCGAGTGAATAAAATGGTGACTCTAGAGTGGACACACGCACATGTACATGTTAGTGCACAGGTGTGATATAGACTGCCTTAAAGTTAGCCCCCCTCTGTGGGGGTGGCTTATCATTTGAGTACTTGGGTTTCTTTCTGTCCCCTGCCTGCCAACTTTTTTTTTTTTTTTTTTTTTTGGTTTTTTTTTTTTGTTTTTTTTTTTTTTTTTGGTTTTTTTTTTTTGTTTTTTTTTTTTTTTTTGGTTTTTTTTTTTTGTTTTTTTTTTTTTTTTTGGTTTTTTTTTTTTGTTTTTTTTTTTTTTTTTGGTTTTTTTTTTTTGTTTTTTTTTTTTTTTTTGGTTTTTTTTTTTTGTTTTTTTTTTTTTTTTTGGTTTTTTTTTTTTGTTTTTTTTTTTTTTTTTGGTTTTTTTTTTTTGTTTTTTTTTTTTTTTTTGGTTTTTTTTTTTTGTTTTTTTTTTTTTTTTTGGTTTTTTTTTTTTGTTTTTTTTTTTTTTTTTGGTTTTTTTTTTTTGTTTTTTTTTTTTTTTTTGGTTTTTTTTTTTTGTTTTTTTTTTTTTTTTTGGTTTTTTTTTTTTGTTTTTTTTTTTTTTTTTGGTTTTTTTTTTTTGTTTTTTTTTTTTTTTTTGGTTTTTTTTTTTTGTTTTTTTTTTTTTTTTTGGTTTTTTTTTTTTGTTTTTTTTTTTTTTTTTGGTTTTTTTTTTTTGTTTTTTTTTTTTTTTTTGGTTTTTTTTTTTTGTTTTTTTTTTTTTTTTTGGTTTTTTTTTTTTGTTTTTTTTTTTTTTTTTGGTTTTTTTTTTTTGTTTTTTTTTTTTTTTTTGGTTTTTTTTTTTTGTTTTTTTTTTTTTTTTTGGTTTTTTTTTTTTGTTTTTTTTTTTTTTTTTGGTTTTTTTTTTTTGTTTTTTTTTTTTTTTTTGGTTTTTTTTTTTTGTTTTTTTTTTTTTTTTTGGTTTTTTTTTTTTGTTTTTTTTTTTTTTTTTGGTTTTTTTTTTTTGTTTTTTTTTTTTTTTTTGGTTTTTTTTTTTTGTTTTTTTTTTTTTTTTTGGTTTTTTTTTTTTGTTTTTTTTTTTTTTTTTGGTTTTTTTTTTTTGTTTTTTTTTTTTTTTTTGGTTTTTTTTTTTTGTTTTTTTTTTTTTTTTTTTGGTTTTTTGTTGTTGTTTCAGTGCAGCTTCCAAGGTCATTTGGTGCCTTTCTTTATCTGGTTTTCCCCTCTTTCTAAGTCCTTACCCTTAACATGTTTTGTAGGGAAATTTCTCTAGTAAAGTTTGTTTTTAACGTTTTCTAGTCAGGATGAGCTCGAAGGCTAAGGCTCCAGTTGTCTCATTCTCCCTGTTTCAGACCCCTGACCCTCCACTGACTCAGGTGACACCTCCATCCCAGTACGGAGGTTGCATTAGAAACCACCTGTGTACCACAGTTAGGGCGGCAGGATGTGGGACCCATAATGTGTAGCTTCCCCAGCCTCAGCTGGTCCTGGGGATCAATCTAACAGTGTGCAGAGGAGCTTGGCAACCGTCTTGCCCAATCCTATTTCATAGGCCAGGGGCCCCAGAAACCTGCGACAGCTACGCCTGTCCCACAGTCTCCAGGCTTGATCTGTGCCGGCAGAGATCCACTCCTTCTCCAAAGCTCTCCTTTTGACCATCTGGAGCCACTTTCCAGTGATGAGTCACAAAATACAGATTATGAAATTTCAGTGATTTCCACATGAGTTAAGTGCTCTGACATTTGTACTCACAACTAGAACTGCACAAGATAGAAATGAGTAGTAAAGTTTAATATTGTCATTTTCTTTAGTTACAGCCACCCTAAATATCAAACTTTAAAGATACCAGCGGGGGGGGGCATTGACAAAACGGAGCAAACTTTATATTTTAATAGTTACCAGCATTTCCTCCTCTTTTTTTAAAAAAGAAGATCTATATTTTTATTTTGCACTGGGTCTCATAAATCCTGTAATCATTGCTATGTGGTTCCAATTAGCTGGGGTTTTGCTCTGTGCTAGAACATCCACCTGGCTTCTCTCCCACATGCTGGGAGTGGGGAAAAGGCTGAGAAGGCTGGTATGGCACAGGCTTCTCTGTCATGCACTCTGTCTTCATCTGTAGTCCAACTCAAGGTTCCCTACATGAAGGCTCATGCCAAAGGGGCGGAGATGGAAGGTGAAAGGCACTGAAAGCCTACTCACGTCCATCACATACAGGTACCAGGGGCACGCAGAGCTAAGAGAAAGGAGACAGAAGCACACCTCTGGATGGGAAAAGTGGCAATGCAACCAGACAAGAGAGGACTCGCAACTGACCAGACTGCAGACCACCTCTCTCAGAGGAATACTCCACAGCTGCTGGTAGCAAAGCACCGCGTCCTCTCCCTGAGTGGCAGAAAGCAGGTTCAAGAGAGATATGACACTCAAGCAGGCCCATCCGTCCGATGCTGATACATGGACTTGGGCACAGGAGGACCCGTAGCTGCTGTTCCCTGGAGATGGATGCGCCAGGTCGCTCAGTGAAGCAGCTAGGAAGGCACAGTTCTGCTGTCACCTGAGAGAACCTGGGTGCCCTTATGCTTGTAACGAGGCTGCCCGGACGCTTGCTGTGGTTCAGAGCTGCTTTCATGCTTAAGTCACCTTTAATTTGGTCTCCATCATAATCCCGCAAAACACTCAGCACACCAGCGGAAGGCTGTGCTGTGCTTTTCACCACTGTCGTAAGAACGCAGAACCTCCCGTCGCCGTAACATGGCAACGGTGGCCTTTGCTCCTCCTACTTTTTTCAGACTGGAAACTATCAACAAGTGTTTCTGATTCTAAAATAAAGCAGAAACTCATCTACTTTTGACCATCTTCTATCTGTACATTTTAAAAAACGTTTTAAAAAGCTTTTTTTGGTAGTATATGTTTGTGATACATAATAACATTGATCCTGGGGAAGTATATATATATATATATATAT
>NW_022900917.1:76004147-76046693 GCF_012274545.1 Fukomys damarensis
TATATCCTGATTCGTTTTACACCCTGCCCTCTCTCTCTCTTTCCCTAGATCCACTTCCCATCTCTATGGACTCTGCACCCATGTTTCATACCATCTCTTTTATTTTGCTCCCTGAATTATTTGTGTTTTGAGTCTGCTGTATTATAAAAGCCACGTGATATTGCATTTTGAATATCTGCTTTATTTCCTGTAGTGTTGTCTCAATATCCATCCATTATCTTACAAGCAACACAAGTTTGTCCTTCTTTGTGGCTGAGTAATACTCCATTATGTATTTATACCATGTTTTCTTTATCCGTTCATCTGTTGGTTGGCATATGGGCTTGTTCCATAATTTAGTTGTTGTAAGTTATGTTGCTAAATACATAGGTATGCCTCTATCACTGTGGTATGGTGACTTCAGCTCTTTCAGGAAGACACCCAGAAGTACAGCTGAGTCAATTTTAGTTTTCTGCAATTTAAGTCAATATCATTTTCTGCCTATAATGGAATCCTAATGGAGCCTCTGGTTCCCATTCTTATTTGATTATAATCTCATGTAGTGGGATGTTTGAAAATGAATGAGATCATACCACTCCGCAAATTAAGACCTCCTATGGTAAAACACAAGCAGTTTAACAGCACCTCAGGATCCTCAACAGCTTGCTGTCTGTCTGTCACTCCCAGTGGGCCAGGAACCATTTCAGCTCCTGCTGTCGACATACTAACCAAACTCTTAGGGGGCTCCCTGAGCACTCTGATGTTTCTTACTGTGACTTCCCTGGGACAGAACTCCTTCCTCCACCCTCTTACACCTGCTCCCTCCCTTTGCCTGGCTCTGTGCTCTACCACCTCCCCTGAGAGCTTCACCCACCCCTCCATGTCTTTCTGTGCTCTGCACCTACTTTCTTTCTCCTGTGTGAACTAATCATCACCTGCCATGTTTTCTATTTGTGTATCTGCCCCTTCACCTTCTAGGACAATGAAGCTTCCCGGCAAGTGACTTATCAAGTGTATTCAAATACACTCAAGCCTAGAAAAGTGTCTGGCATTCATTGAAAAAAAGAATCAACATGTATTTGTTGAATTAGTGCATGAACACATAAATGAGAACTTTTGAGTGTGGGGTTAGGGTTTTGTTTGTGTTGCTGTTGATCACAGCTGCCTGAAAGAAATGAGAAGGAACTGCTGTGTTAGTTTTCTTATTGCAATGAGAAAATACCTGACACCCACAACTTGAAGAAGAAAAAGTACCAGATGTGGAGGCACACACTGGGGATCCCAGCACTCTGGGAGGCTGAGGCAGGAAGGTCACAAGTTCAAGCCTAGCCTGAGCAATTTTGTAATTTAGTAAGACCATGTCTCAAAATAAAAAAATACAAAAAGGTGCTGGTAGTTCATTGCAAAGGCTCTGGGTTCAATACCCAGTACACCAAAATTTAAAAAGTGGAGGAATTGGAGAAGAAGGAAGAGTAAGAACAGGAGGGAGAGACTCGTGTTGGCTCAGTTTCAGAGGTTTCAGCTTGGGATTGGCTGGCTCCAGGTATAAATATCATGGCTGAAGGACATGCTGGAGACAAGCTGTTTATCTCCATCAGGAAGGAGAGAGGTGGGCGGGGGCTTCCCCCCGCTAGGTCCCATCTCCTAACAGCTCATTTGCTCATTCGGCTATGCACTCATCAGAGGACTGATTCACCGAATGAGGTCAGCTCCTGCACGATCCAGAAACCCACCTGTGAAGGCGTGAGTCTTCTAGAGTACATTTTTGCTCCAGTCTCTAATTACTGCCTGTGCTCACCAAAATACCTGTGGCTTTCCTCTAGGGAAACCATTTGTCCTTCCGGTGTGCAGGTAGGGTGCTAGAAGAGTGCCATTGTTCTGGGAAGACAGAGTCTTGTCAAGAGCTGGGGTGAGGTGCCCATGGGCTCAGAGCTGGAAAACAAGAGTCAGGAGTAAATTCCCTCTGCCTGAGTCTAAAGGCTGTGCTCTTTCAGCTGAGGAATATTACACTAGGCACAGTGGCAGGGACACTAATATTAATTATAATATTCAAATAGAATTGCAGTGATTTAAAGGAATGGAAGAATGTCACCCACTCTCCTGCTCATGTTCTCTAGTAGGCACCTGACATTTTCCCTTCAAAGTGAAATGAGATTTTATAGGTTTGGATAATGAGACTATTTTTTTCCACAGGGTTCAGAATGTTTTTTCATTGTCCTTTTGGTTGTCTCGCTATTTACTTTACAGAGCCACTGTTATTCTAGAACTTTTCTTAGCAGGACAAATTCCCCCCAGTGTGTAAGGTTTATTTAATCTTTAATTTGGGTTAGGTGATTTGGAAAGCTGGACTTATCTACTGAGGTAGATCTTGGAATATCAAAGGACAAGAAAATTTCTCTGAACCAGTAATGTTGGGGGCCCTGCCCTGCACAGCATAAGCTGGGTGCCATGGTAAGTAGGGGATAAATCATTAGGGGTTCACTGTGGAACACCCAGTAACAGTACTTTTCTAAAATATTTCTAAAATTTATTTCTCTGTATTGAGCTTGGGCTGGTGGAATTTTATCCAAATTCAATGTCCACACAACTCATCTGTTTCCAAATTCAGATATAGAGTGTTTTTGGAAGCCCATAAGCTCCTCCTACTATGCAGAGGTGAGTGCAGGCCCCTCCTCTGATGCTGTAGGTGAGCTATGCTAGTTTTTGAGATTTTCACTAGGTAATCACATGATATCCATGGATCATGCCCAGTTTCTTTCCTAAGTAGCATGAGCCTGAGCTTTGGGCTGTGTGCAGCAATGGTTTACTCATTCTCATGGCTGTCTTGCCTCCCGTTGTACAGACAGAGGCTTTATTGGTCTGTCTCCAGTGACAAACAGCTGGGAGGCTCCCACTATGGGGAGGCTCCCACTATAGGTCATGTTTCCCAGACACAAGGACTGAGTCAGGAGTTCTGATACAAATGACTCAGGAGAGGATGCTCTTAGAAGAAACCAATAAAGATGTGAAGGGAGCAGGATGGGGAAAGTTCTAGAGACAAATGTGCGTTCTGTAAAGCCAAGCCATGGCTTGATCTTGAGGGAATGTAATCACCTCAGAATCTGTCCTGCCTGGTGGCAAAGGAATAGGGGTTTGGAATTGGAGTCAACTGGAGTCAAGCTTGCCCAAGGTCATGGGCATGGGCTTAATTCTCAGGCAGCTTTTGGAAAGGCAATCTACAAAATATTTTTATTTTTATTTTTATTTGGGTATATGTGTTTAGGTCTGGCTCTACTAGATACTGCCTAGGAGTTTCTCAAAAATGGTTGTTTCAGTTTATATTCCCACTAGTGGATTATTCAATTTCAATGCAATGCATTCTTGGTACTTTCAAGCTTTTAAATTTTTAGTCATTCTAGTCGATTTAAATAATGTTTCCTTATATTGAACACACTTTAATGTTTGCTGATTGTGTAGATTTAGTGTTCTTGTTTTTATTTTTTAGTTGTGTTGTCTGACTTTCATTGAATTTACAAGTGTGTGTGTGTGTGTGTGTGTGTGTGTGTGTGTGTTAAACATTCTGGATATAAGAAAGTTCTTTATGAATAATATTTGTTTAAAACATCTTTCTACCACCCTGTGGCTTCCTATTTTATTCATTTAAGGATGTCAGTTGATGAATAGAAGTCCCTAATTTTAGTGTAGTTCCAATCTTTTCTTGTAGGAAGAAGGATTTGTTTTTGTGTATGTATTGTTTAAGAAAATGTGTCTATTTCAAAGTCATACATGCTTTCTCTTCTAAAAACTTTACTTTTTAACTAACTAGGTTCATGGGTGGAAATAGCTGCAGATAAGTTCAAAGATGACACAGAGATTTCCCGTGCAGTCTCCCCTTGGATATCACCACGGTGAATGTCACACGTTAGCATGGCACAGGTGTAACAACTTACGAGCCAGTGCCAAAGGAAGCATTATTATTAGCTGATGTTCATATTTTGGGGTTTTTTCTTGGCTCTTTCCCCCAATATCCTTTTTTTATTCCAGTGTCCCATCCAGGACACCGTATTGCAGTTAGTCGTCATAGTGCCTCGATGCTTCTGAGACAGGACAGTTTCTCAGATTTCCCTGGCTTTGGTGCCTCACGATTCTGAAGATTGTGAGTCAAATGTTTTGTAGACCTTCTTTAAATTTTGATTCATCTGATGTCTTTCCCTGTTTAGAACAAGGTTTGGGGTTTTGAGAAGGAAGACCACAAAAGTGAAGTATCTTTTCCAACACGGGGTGAAGGATCCTGCTATGGACATAATTTATCACTGATGCTGTCAGCTTGGCTCAGTCCACTAAAGCAATATTGCTCTTCTCCTTCTTTTCATACTGAAGTCTTAAGGTACGGGAAGTTATGCCTCAACTCGGTGATGGCGAAGGCAGAGCAGGTATATATACATTTTTTTCAAACTTCTTTCAATGGGGGGATTTGTCTCTTCTCTTTCATTTATTTACTCAACCATTTATTAACATCAGTATGCATGCATAGGCATTTGCTTTATATGCAGAGTTATTTATTTTGCTGCTCAAATTGTTTGAGGCTTGTCATATGTCTCTTCTTATTGGCATTTGTGTCCTTTGACATGGGTCTTTCCTTCTAGTAAGTATTTCTTTCCTTTCTGGCATACAAGACGTTTCAGGCTCACTCGGCACATTCCATGGCCCTGCCCACAAAGCAGCCATTTTTCCTAGGAGCCTTGGTGCCTTTTATCAGAAAATCGTATTAGAAACCAAGATCTGGGTGCTAGATATGCTCCTTGCTACTGGGGTGTCACTGCGTCTAGGCCTTTTCAGAGCTAAGGAATCTATGTGTGTGTGCAGTAAAGCTGTACACATCCACATATCTAGAAGAGGTATGATCACAAAATATGGTGAATGTTTAAAATTTAACATGGAAAAAATTGTATTGCCATTAACCCCTCTCAAAATACCTACCTTCAACACACATTGTTCTTGTCTCTTTCTGAAGTAGCTCTGGAAGTGCTCTTTTGGGAGGGTCTTTAGTTGTACTGTTGTGACTGTCTTGATGTCCTGAGTTGATTCTGACTTTAAGTGAGGATCCAGCAGTCGCATGGTATCAGGGCTAATGAGGACACGTGGTGATGTTTTTACAAGTCTGCCTTTCTGTTGGATGGCACTCAGGGCCAGCAGATTTTGATTCTACTTCACAGAGATACTCATGACAGAGGATTTCCAACACTGCTTCAGAACACGATGAGGATGATGGATGGGATAAGCATGTTTAAACAAAGTGGTGGTGGGGAAGAGGTCTTCTGCGGGACTAATGGCAACATGTCTTTTACTGTAATAGATTTTTTATTTACACATACACACCATGTATTGATCAGCCCTTGTCATTATTTTTATGCCTATCAAATAATAGTTACATTAAGCTAAACATTAGGAGAAATAACTGTACCAACTAGAATACAATGATTGTGTACAGTTCCTTTTCTCCTTGGTCTAATGGTTTCTATCCCTTTCTAAAGTGACTTGGATTGGCACCTTTCCCCCATCTCCTTCAGAAAGGTTATTTCACACATATGTAATATATTTAGATTCTTTTGCCATAATCTGAATTCTGTCTTGAGATCTTCTGCCCTCTTATTTTTTAAAACAAGCATACATTAAGATCTATTCTTTGTGCTGTGAAGTTCTCTAGGCTTTAGATAAACAGATAGTGTCATGTATCTGCTGCCACTTACTTAGTCACACAAAATAGTTTCACAGCCCTAAAAAGTCCCCTGTCCTTCATCAACTCGCTCCCATCCTCATCTCCATAGCAACGACCTATCTGTTTTCTGTCTTTAAAGTTTTGTCTTTTCAGAACAAGACATAAATGGAAGCACACAGCATACAGTTCTATCAAGCTGGCTTCTTTCATTTTCAGCAATCTGCCCTCAAGTCGCCTCCATGTCGTCAAGGAGATGGGTGGTCCATTCCTCCTGATTGCTAAACGCCTCTCCAGTGTGTGGAGCTTCCAATTGATTCATTCGTTCACAACGTGGAGGTCTCCTGGGCTGTTTCCAATTTTTTCCATTATGAATAAAATTTTATAAACATTCAGGTGGAAATTTCTGTGTGAATACAGCCTTTTACTCCCTTGGGCAAATGTCTGTGAGTGTAATTACTGAGGCACACGGTAAGACTATGGTCAGCTCTGTAAGAAACTGCCAAACTGTTCTCCAAAGTGGCCGTCCAGTTGTGCATGCTCACAGAAAAGCTCGAGACATCCTGTCTCTCCTTGTCCTCCCCAGAGCTTGTTTTTTTTTTTCTTTTTCTTTTAGTCATTGTAATAGATATGAGTTGACATCACCCTCTCCTTTAACTTTTATTTCTGTCAGGATAATTGACATTGGGCCTCTTCTCTGCTTACTCACCATATGGATATCTTCTTGGATCAGGTCTCTGTTGATATCTTTGGGCTGCTTTAAATTTGCTTGTTTATTGTTGAGCTTTGAGACTTTGCAATTATTCAGTTAACTCCTTTATCAAGTATGTGATTTTAAGTGTTTTGACCCACTATATGCCTTCTTTGTTCATCTCTTAATAGTATCATTCATAGACTAATAATTTTTAATTTTACTTAATTCAGACATCAATTTGTCTTTCATGTAAAGGTTCACTTTTCAATTCTACAATACTTGTTGGTGTTGTATCAAAAAATCAATCACCAGACTCAAGGTCATGCAGATTTTCTCCTTGTCTTCTAGAAATTTTATAACTTTGCCTTTTACATTTAGGACTGTGATCCATTTTGTGTTAATTAGAAATTTTATTTTTTAAGCTCTTCCATTAGATCTAAAAATCTTGTGGAATTGATTTTTTATGTAGGTGACAAAATAAGGGTCAAAATTCATTTTGTCCAAATGAATTTAGTTGACACAGCACTACTTATTGAAAAGTTTGCCATTATTCAACACTCTGCAGTGTCACCTTTATTGTAAATGAGGTGTCCTTATTTGGCTAATTTTATTTCTAGACTATATTCTGGCCCATGGTATATTTGTCTGCCCTTGTACCAATGCCATGCAGTCTTAATTAATGTGGCTTTGTAAGAAGCATTTATATGGGGTAATGTAAATTCTCTAAGTTTTTAAAGATTGTCTTGGCTATTTTTGGCTTTTGGCATTTCCCTATGAATTTGAGAATTAGCGTTACATTTTCATAAAGGAATTTTGAAGTCTGATTAAGATAGCATCAAATCTATAGATCAACTGTGGACAATACAATATTCAATCTTAAAAATATTGACTCAAAGTAGAAAAATAACATATCCCTCCATTTATCTGGGTCTTAGTTTCTTTCAATAATTTTTTATAGTTTTATAGTTTTGTTTGTAGGCTTTTTGTTTGCATCTTTAATTAGATTTATTTATTTTTATTGCTCAGGACTAATATGCAAAAATAATACTGACTTAAAAAAAACTCTCCAGTGACAATTTAACAATAATTTCCTGATTCCTTGTTTGGGTACTGGTATCTCCTGCTGGCCTCTCTAGCTACAGGTGGCTGTTCTCCACTCTGCCCACCTTTTCTGACCTGATGGATTACTCACATACCCTTTAACTTCCTGTTCAGGTTGGCCAATGGGAGGGAGACCATGGGAAGGTTTTGGGAAAAAAGGAAGGTGCATCAGGATGTGTACCTCTCTAGCTCCATTCCTCAGGGACTGCCTCTAGCTGACTTTGTCTCTCACCTACAAAGAGAAAACCTTCCTCTCTGTGGTTGAAAATCTAATTGCCATGCAGTTGGCCCTGCTGGCTGGGAAGTGGGGAGCAACAGCACACTTAGATGTCTGAGTTGGAAGACAGGTATGAGGCTTATTGCCATCTCTGTGATTCTATGTTTGACTCACGAATCACTACCTCCTTTTAACGTCAACTCTTCCAACTACAAGAGAAAATGGGACTTTGTTATTCTTGACAAGTAGCATGTCCAGGAGCAACTCTGGCATCAGTAATGCATCCAGGACATTTTCTTCTTCTCAGCCCAGATTGGCTTCAAAACCCTTTTCCCCGTGACCAGTGTTAATAGGTCCATGTTAGTTCAGGAAGTAAACCATACATTCAGTACTGATGCTAAAGCAAAGAAATCTGAGTGTTTGCTGTGTGCATTACTGCATGTGATTTCACCAGTTCAAGCATCGCACCAATAGTAACTATGCACTATTGTTTTTCCCCACTTTATAGATAAGGAATATAATGATCAGTCTTGCTTGTCTAACTGAGCTGCCTCGAAGATTAGCAACACTTCTGGGTGTGGGTCACGCGGTATGAACTTGAGGATTCTATCTGGTCCTTGGCTCCTTCCTCTTGGATTCTTCCTCTGCTGTATGCTTCCTGCTATGCGATGAGCAGCTTTCCTCTTCCATGTCCTTCCTCTATGATGTTTCTGGTTGTAACTGTGGCTAATTTCAGTTCTGCCTGCATGTCTTCCCCTCCTTTGGTCCATTTTTGTGTCTCATGTCGGGCTCTGTCTTACAAAGTGACTCACAATTCTCCTTATCATGCAAAATGTGGCAAGATGCCCACATCACTCTGTTACCTACCCCCATCTGTATGAAGGTGGGCTGTCAGTATCTTTGACTTGATGGCAGATAACCCACCTGTTTGATGTGTATGACTCACAGATCTTCTTGAAGTAGAGGATTTTGTCTTATTGCACAGCCTGTAAGGCAATTATGATTCATTCCCATTTCACAGTTGGGAAACCAATTCAAAGAATCCAACTGACTCACTAGATCATAAGTTGCAGAGCAAGGCTTTAAAGTTGGGGCTTCATTCTAAAATGCATAAAAGGGGGGATATAGGGCTTGCCAGCCCCTCAGAGAAAATACAGGGCCTTTGGAATCCACATGGGGTCAGGAAAAAGAAGGGCTTCTTTGAAGTGAGGAGACAACGAATCACATCTCTTGGTCTCTATGTGCAACATGTTGACACTTGGCTTTTCTACCTCTCAGACCAATGAGGAAATAGCTCTATGTGTAGGTAGATGTGAAGCTATGTTTTTGGTACCATCTGTTTGCTTCTGCTCCTATTCCTGGCACTCCTTTGAGACTAACTGGAGTTTCTCTGGCACCAGTTCTTGAACCTCAAGCTGGTGTCACCCTGTAGAGTCTCAAGCAGGGCAGAGCAGGGGCAGGAGAGGAAGCTCTGGGCTTCCTTGGGACACATGACTGAGAACTTCCACCCTGGCTCGCGTCGGGTTTGAGGTGGGTGTGGGTGAATAGGGGCTCAGGGTGAAGAGCAGGTAAGTCAAGGTCAGGGTGTTGTCAGGACAGAGAACATTCCAGTCCAGACAGGAACTGTGTACTTAATGGGTTACCTTGGCAGAGCTCAGAGAGGAAGAACAATGAAAGTGTGCAAAGGAGGCTCAGGTGCCAGGGCCTTCTTTTAGGATTTCTGCTTATTACCTGGGACATCAAGATGCTTACCAAAGAAGCAGGTTTAATGCAAGATATACAAATATATAAGAATGTATAAGACAGGCTTACAATGGTGTCCCCAGAGTCAGATGTGGAAGAGTGCGAAAGTTCTGTCTGCACGCTGGAGATCCAAAGGATCCAGTTGACGGCCTGGAGGTCATTGTAGAATCTTGTGCGAGTCACGATATAGTTCTTCAGGAGGTTGAAGGGCCTGGTGAAGGATCTGTGCTGAGACTGAAGACTCTGCTCTGGAGAATCAACATGATGTCCAACTTGAAGGCAAAGACTCGAGCTCCTCCACAGGAACAGAAGGTAGCCCACCTTCTTCGTTTCCCCTTTAAACCATTCAGGTTAGAAGCCACCCTTGGGTGGGTCTTCTTTCTTCAGTAAATCAGCTCAGCCACACTCAGAACTATGCTGACCCAATTTGGTTGAGTGTTTCTTACTCAAATTTACACAATAAGTTCACCATCACACAGACTCACCCCTTCTGAGCTTAGGGAGGTTGAGCTTTCAGAAGACAGAGGATCAGGAGGCAGCACTGATTCAGGCATACACTGACATAGCCAGCAAACAAGAGTCCTGCTCACTCAGTCTTCAGATTTTCACAGTTGTCTTTCTGCCCCTCCTCTCTGCAGTTTACAAACAGATGGAGCTGAAGACGGTAATAACGGGGCTTCATTTTCACCCTTTCCAAGTTCATTATCCTGACTTGGCCAATCTAGCTGCATAACTGTGGACCCTGAGCAATGTCCAAGACAGCTCCATTACTTCTGTATTTTGAGTGCAGATTCTGTGTAGTGTAACTTGGAAACTGCTCAGGGTCTTCTGAGAAATGCTCTACTTGCTGCTCTGGACTGCAATACCACCGTGTCTCTGCCAAGAGTTGTGTTGCAACCTCATCCCCATGCAACAGTATTAAGAGGTGGGACCCTGAGGATGGGATTGGGCAAGAGGACTCCACCCTCACAGTGGGATTAGCACCTAATAAAAGAGCTGGAGGAAACTGCGAGGCCCTTTTGCCCTCCTCTCTCTTTCCTAATGCGCGGACATAACATCTGTTACCTCTGCAGCATGCAGCAAGAAGACACAATTTGGGAGTAGAGATCAGCCCTTGACAGACACAGAACCCACTACACCCTTATTTTAGATTTCTCATCCCCCAGATGTGTGCAGAGTACGTTTCCATTACTTATAAATTACCCCATCTTAGATATCTTTATAACAGCATGAACAGACTAAGACATGGGCCATTAGTGGAAGAAAGTGTCAAATAAGAATTTCACCTTCCTCATAGGCTGAGATTCCTGCACTCTGGAATTCAGTGAACTCCCTGCCAGTTCATGGGATGGAACATTCTCCACAGAGATATTCTCAGAACCCTGTCCTTACTTTCTAGAAGGGTCCTTGCACTGGAATCACATGTGATCGAGCTGTTCCCGACTCCCTCCCAGGCTCCTCAAAACTGATGACCCATCATCTCAATAGCCACATCATGGTCTGACCCCCAATGACCTCTGCAGGGTAATCTCTCCACCCTTCCATGTACCCTGTGTACACAGCCACTCTCCTGGGTCCAGGCATACTGGAGCCATCTTTCTGCCTAGGCTTATTGCATAAAATAACTGCATGACTCGGTGCCCTCGTATGTTCTTTAATCCCACATGCATTTCCTGGGTGTCTGATGTATACTGCTCTGTGTTTTAGGGAGAGAGGGCATAACAGTAAAATCTCTTACTTTTTGTGACCTACATTCTAAACAATCAGGCATTAAACTAATAAACAGTGAGGAGTTGGGTGGTGTATGCTTGTGATCCTAGCACTTTGGGAGGCTGAGGTGAGAAGATTGCAAGCTCCAGCCTAGGCTGTCTCAAAAAAACAAACAAACAAATAAATGCAGTCAATAACCATAACCATGTATTCCACACACATGAATTCAAACAACCACAGATTAAATGTATTTTGCAATAAATTTGTGTCTGTACCAAACATGTGCAGACTTTTTTGTTGCCAGTATTCCCTCCAAAACACAGTATAACATCTATTTACATATAACTTCCATTATAGTGGCTATAACAAATAACTTAGAGAGATTTAAAGTATCCAGGAAGATAACGATTTGATAGAATCACTTTCGGAAGATAGAGCTCATTTGCTTGAGGAAAAGAAAAAGCTTGATGAAGAAGTCAGTGAACTGCATAGCAGCACTTCTGTTCCTTCACCAGATGTAGCTGCAGCCCCCTAACTTTATGGGGCATGTACACCTGAATCCCCAGGTGAAGGAGACAGATCAGCCTTGGAGACAGCAGATGAAGGAAGAGGGGATTCAGCAATGGACACAAGCATTATGACTGTCCATGAAAATGTCCATGTGCTTTCTGAAGAAAACCAGAGGATAATGCTCTTAGAAAGAGTATTGCAGTTGAAAGAGGAAGAAAATAAGGGGTTAAATCAATGACTGATGTCTCAGAGCAAGTCTTCAGTATCTTCAAGGCATCCTGAAAAGATAGTGATTAGAGAGTTTCAGGTGGGAGATTTGGTACTCATCATCCCAGATAAATGCCACAACAATTACATATCATTTACTATTAGTCCTACTTTATATTTTTTGCACTCAGAATCTCTGCCTGCCCCGGATCTCAAACCAGGTGAAGGTGCTTCAGGTGCATCTAGGAGACCCTGGGCACTTGAAAAAGTAATGGAAAAGGAATACTGTCAAGCCAAAAAAGGTACAAAGCAGATTTAAAGTTCCTCTGGGGACAAAGTTTTACCGAGTGAAAGCTGTGTCATTGAAAAAGAAAGTATAACCTGTGGAAGAAATTGTTTTATTTTATGTCATTTTCTGGCTTGTCCTATGTTGCTCATTGATCACCTCAAAAACAGCATGCCAGTTTTTTATGCAAAAGTCATCATGACAGTATTTCATTGGTGTACTTTTTAAATGGCTACATTTTAGGAATGATAAATTCATCCAAATCCTGGGCTGGAAAAAAAAAAGTATCCAGGAAGACATGCACAGGTTTATGCAAATATTATACCATTTCGTGGAAGGGACTTTGAGTATCTGAGAATTTTTATATCTACAGGTGTTCCTGGGACCAATCACCTGTGGATACCAAAGGATAACTGTATAGAACACAATGGTAGTGACAAATACTCAAGGAGAATGACTACTGGAAGTGAGGATGGAGGACAGTGGAGGCCACTGTCCTAGAGTGGGAGAAAGGAAGGCATGTCTGAGAAAGGGAGCTCACTGGAGACCCGAATTAAAGAAGAGTGCAAACAACTCACTTCTCTGGTGAAGGAGGGAGGCCCCAGACTTGTGGTGACAGTGAGACCTGCTGGTGTACAGGGCCAAGAACACTTCTGCTTTTATACAGTGGATGTTCAAATGGATGAAAATAAGACGTGTGACCGAAGCATGTCACAGGGGAACCTGAGCTTGTCTGGGGTGTGTCAAATTCACTCTCCCCAGGCTCTAGCTCCAGCTTCCTGAGTGTTGTCTGTTCCATGTCTAGCAAATCTCAAGGAGGAGGGAAGCTGGGTGGTCAACAAATAGACCATATTCCCCTCTGCTCTCCCCATAGTGCTGCTGTACAGCACTGAAGTCTGAGCCACCTCGTGCCTGTCTAGTTGGTTTCCTTGGGACAGGTCCAGAAACTTTAACTTTGAGGAGCAAGTGTGAAACAGAGTCACCCTATGATGGTTCCCACCCAACACACCGTTTCTTATCTTTTCCTTGTGCTTGAACATCTCTACTGAGAGAGGGGCTCTTCCACCCTCAAGAAAACCATTTTGCGGGAGCTCAGGTCATTAGAAGTCAGTTCTTTATGTTAACCAGAAATCTGCTTACAGTTCAACACTTGCTGTGAATGTTGTATAGTAGATGTTTTTAACCCTTAGAAATACTGTATTTTGTTTTAAGCTTCAAACTTTTAATGCTTAAAATTGCTGGCAATAGAAATAGAGAGGTTTTACTTAACTGACTTATTTTGGGAAATAAAGTCAGATGCTGTACAAACAGAAGGCTGGTTTCTCAAAAGGCAAGTGGGCAGGAGCCAGAGTGTCTAAGCCTGGTTTCAGTTGGAAGAGGGGAGAACTCGACTGCCACCACCCCAGCACTTTGAGGTCATCCGCCCTGTAACACCTTGCTAGTTTTCACTGTGGCCTTAGATTTGAATCCTCTCTGTTTCCTGTCTCTGCCTCTGGAAAGGTCAAACAGTTCTCTGTCTTCCTTCATATGAATGCCTACCCTGCTCTACATTTGATGACCGTTAGTTACTCTCTTAAACCTCATCAAGCCCAAAGTCCTCAGAGTGCTCAGCTTCCTGACCAGTTCAGGTTTCCAAACACACTGCCATTTTGCTTCCTTCTCCTCAATTTACTAGACTCTTTTTTTCCCCAAAAAAAATCAAGAAGCAAAATTTCCTCTTGGGTAGCCAACACATCATGTTCTCTTCAGAATGTTAGAGTGTTTTTTCCTTTTTGGAAAGTGCTTAATTTGTACATCTTCATTCGCCTTCTCCAATTCTTCCCAACTCTGTACTTGTTCCATTTCGTTCAATGCTCCTTTGACATTTTAATTTTACTTTCCTTTCATTTATCTGCTGCCTGCTCAATTCTCCCAAGTATCATTCACAATTTTATTAAGAGATTATGGCTTACCTACAAAATAAATCTCCTCACATCTCAGTAGCTGTCAGTTCAAGTTTAGGTAATAATGTTCCCCCTTGATCTTTTGTGAACAGTTTCTCACTTCATTAAGGATCTTAGTAAACCTCCCAGTGCACACACCTGCACAAATACCCACATAGAAATGCGCAGCAGGAGGGCAACTTCTTTTTCCATGGCACCTCCTGATAAGCAAAAAATGCCTTTATTGGTGTAATGGCTTGTGTCTAGATGGCCCCAAAAACCTCATGCAGTCATGGGTGGGGCTTTTTCAGAGGTGGCTGGATCTAGACTGCGTGGTGCTGGGACTGATTCATGCTACAATGCTAGACTCAAGGACATTAGTATTAAGAACATGAGTGCTACCCACCCTGTGTAGCCTGTATACTATACAAGGGATAGAAAGAGATGTGGTTGTCCCTTGCTTGCTTTACTACCTTCCGCCCACCATAGACTGTATCACCTCTGTGATTCCTGTCTGCCATGTCACACTACCTCGGAGCCAGCTGATTATGGACAGAGATATCTGTAAACTGTGAGCCAAATAAACCTTTCCTCTTCTAACTTTGGATGTTGGGTGTTTTGTCTCAGCAATGAGAAAAGTAACTAAAACAACTAAGAAGGAATATTTTTATAAGTGTTTTTATGAATAGAATAAAAGGTAGGTTCATATCCTGCCCATACTCTCTACTCTGCATTGGCTAAGAGTTCGCCACTATCAGTCTGAGCAAAGTGGAAGTGGTTTACATTACAAATGGAGAAGAGTTTGAATATCTATGGAAAATAATCAAAGGAGATGCTGAAAGGCAGAATCTAGTGATTGTAGGGTACAGAGCACCCAGGAAGGAGTAGCCAGAAGAGAGTCCCGGGTGCGGGGGAGGAAAGCTCCCTTCTCTCCCATCTCCTTTCCATCTTTAATGAAATCCACATGGATCACTAATTCTCTTTGGGATGGTGGATTCCTTTGAAAAACGACAAAGCTTGCCCAAGCTTGGTAACCACTCTTTGAATAGTCAAAAGAAGATGCAGAACTAGAGACAGAAGAGGTCAGGGAAGGAAAAGAGAGAGCTGGAAGAATGGAAGAGAAGGCTCCTGAATTCCATAAGCTGTGGCTGGATTCTGAGCTGATAACAACAGTTTTCCAAAGAGGCAGCATTCTCTGGCTCTCCTATAAGTTAGCTCTATTTTGTCATTTATATATTAGTTAATGCTTCTTTTGTCTACATCTATATCATTAGCCTAATAAATATATCTCTGACATATTGAACAGCAAATGTCATCCCTGCATTGGAAATGAATTCGGTGGGGGTTGAGGCAGTGAGTGAGTGAGTTTTACAGATCCATGAAAGCTAAGAAATGGAGGGGAAGCTAAGGATTCTATCCTAAACAGATGTCTGAACCCTCTCTACTCCCTTCATATATGTATGTATCTGTGAACCATATCTGAAGACCTCCAAGGATGGTACTCACTTCTTGAATCAGCCTAACCCATACTTGAGTAACTGTGATATGGAAAATATCCTCCTTAGGCAGAGATAATTCCCCCATCATTCTATTTATTTACCTTCAACCTACACCTGGATGCACCTAGAACAAATTTTTCTTGTCCTTGAAGTCCTTAAAGTATTTTAAACATGATCAAGCTCCCAGACATTTTCTTTATGTTTATTAGTTCTACTTTCAATGCTTCTTCCACAGCACACTTTGTTCCCTGCAACATTACAGTGACCCTTCACTGGAAGAGAGAGGTGTGTATTCTGAAACAAATGTGGTCTCAGAACTGAACGTGGTATTCTAAACATGTGCACATCTCACCAACATACACCTGTAACAACTTCACTCCTTACCATCCACACAGAAGAGCTCCCACACCTGCCTGCAGGTACCTTCTCCTAACACAGGCTAAACTGAAGACCTGATTTCTTTCACTTTTGCAGCATAGATTTCACAGTTGGAACAACTGAACAACTTCTAATTCTGGAGATCCTGCCACAGGTCAACGTGTCTCTTCCTAGGAGACTAAATTCTAAACCAACAGGAACACAAATTATAGAGTGGCTAGTCCTAACTGATAGTTCTAGTTCTTAGATGGTCTTCACAAAGCAATCTGGAGTTCTTCTGACTGAATACCTCAGAGGTCAGGTTTTTTCAACTCCAGACAGGCTCAGCAACATCATGGCTTTCCTCTCCTAACCTTATCACAAAAATGTTCAGTGCTGCTCCCACCTTTCCAATGTCTATACTGCCAATTCAAAAAGTTTCTTCTTTTTCATGTTAAAAATTTAATTTAATGTCTTCTAAACACATCTCCACTTAGCCTATAATACATAGAACTGAAGGGAAGAGGATAAGATAAATGAACCAAAGGGAAGTAAAGGACAAAGCTTTAAACTATATTACATTAAATTGCTACTCAGTTGCCGTGAATGTTTTGTTCTCGTTCTAGAAATACAAATGTAATGAAATTATGATTACAATGGAGTAGTAATTGAACATTCAGCCTGCATGTGTATTACACAGGCAGTTTCTTATTTAACTCTCAACAACTGCATGAGATGAAGATTCCAAGAGCTCAGGGAAGAAATGTGTCTTGTGATGGTTTGTCCATCTAGTCAGGCACAGCTGTAGGGTGCAGATAACAAATCCCTCTCTCACTTTGCTGAGTTATTTTATGTTGTTAAAGGGGAGCTTTTTCCTCCTCATTCCCCTGGCTTCCTCCTGCAGTAAGTTAGCTGTTATCCTATTACAGGTTTATACAAGATGATATGAGAGATTCAGACATGAAAAAATGCGCAGAATCTAGCTCTCAGCACATAAGACATGCTCATCTAAAAGCATACAGTTCAGTAGGATATCAGGGCTATCCATTTTTGTCATGAAAGACAGTGTCATACAGAAATGTTCTTTCATTCAGCAAATAGTTGTTGAAACCTTAATACATTCCAGACAGAAACAAATGAGTGAAGGTGAAAGGAGTCTGCCCTGCAAGTGCCTTGCTATTTTCTGACTATCTTCCTTCTTAGAGCAGAAAATTGAGGTCTAAAGCAGGCCAGTGACCCCCTCAGGGTCAAACACCTAGCTGCAGGAAGAGTCTGAGTTTGAATTGTACTTGCTCAATTTGCTTACACAACTCCACCGTCTTCTCTGAAAGAGAGAAAGCTTCAGATTGCTGGCATTTGATCTGGAAGTGTCTGGGTTTGGGAAATGAAAGCAGGGACAGAGATGTGAGTCATGCAGAGTGGCTCAGAGTAGGTCCCCTCTTGTACTTAAAGGTCAGTGCTCTATGCAGGTATCTACGCCAGAACAAAGGGAAGCTTCTGTTGGCTGGGAAATGGTGGAGCATATTTCAAGGCTCAGACCATCTTGCAGCCTCCTTGATCTACAACCAAAACCAGCTCTGAGCCAGAGGAGCTGTCAGGGGTCTTTGAATTTAAATGCAATTAGCCTTATCCCTCTGTCCCTAATTTCTTCATTTATCTGTTTCAGCGTAGGGCTGCACAAGGAATAAGAATTTGAGAGTAGGTCTGACACCTGGCTCTCCACTTAACCTGTTCTAGTATATACAGTGTCTTGATTGCAGGTGTTACCAACATCAGAAAATCAGCTTGACCTAGCTGAGGGTAGGAGAAAAGTTCCTGGGATATCCCACTGCAGAAATGAACTCCAGACAAAATCAGAGATGTAAGTGCAGAGGGTCATTCTCCTTTGCTTTCTCTCCCTTGTTCTGGGATTCAAGCAATCCTCCTTATACCAGTCAGTATTACTAGAGACAGATATAATACAAGATATACAAACATATAAGAATCTACAGATTGGCTTGCAATGGCCACCCACAGAGTCAGGTGTTGAAGAGTGCAAGAGTTCGGTCTGCACCCTGGGATAGGGAGAATCCAGTTGAAGTCTGGAGCTCACTGTAGTGTCCAGGGAAAATCCTCATTAGGAGGCCAACGGATCTGCACTGGAAGGCTGAAGATCCATGCTGGAGTGTGAGGAGTCTGTGCTAGAAATCAGCAGATGAATTCCAAGGTGAAAGTGAAGACTGGAGTTCCGCCAAAGGTAACAGGAGCCATCCTTCCTTCTTCATTTCCCTTTTGCAGAATTCTAGTGGCGATCCTCCCCAGAGTGGGTCTTCCACACCCAGAACTATGCAGAGCCAGTTGAGTTGGGTTTTATTCACTCAAATTGACACAGTCAATGAACCATCACACTCCTCTATCTCTGATCCTTTCATAAACCATAGACCCTGGCTCCAGAACCTCCCAGCTCATCTGCTGGCCAGTAGAGAGGGACTAGCTTGTGTTCCTTAGTATCAGTTCACATATATCAGGAAAAGTCTGATCATTCTACACAGGTCACACATTTCCCATTGGACCAATTGACTGTGGGCTGGGGGTGGTGGTGTTGTCAGTAGTCTTGGTTACACGGCTGGAGAGCAAGGAGGGTTGCTTCCCCCATTGGACCATGAAGTTTCCAGTAAAAGGGAGTGGGGCCAGAGAACAAATGAGATGTTCAAATATTTGCCCTAAACATCAGGGAATTTTATCTAATTTCGGTTTTCTCCACCCATAAAACTGAACTAATCATTGGTCAGTTTTCATAGTATCATAAAGATTAGAGATCATAAAACATGCCTGCCTGTCACCTGTGAATGCACAGTATACTTTACTAATCATACACTAAACTGGTTTTATTTTTCATACATTTTTGTCATTTTCCCCTATGACTAAGGTAATTTATGTTCATATGGGAAATTGGAAAAGTTTGTGAAATAAGCCACCTGTATTTATCTATGTAATTTATTATCCATGATTACTTACAAGGGCATAGCCTATCCTTTTCCTTTTTTGTAATACACCAGTATATCTCTCCCAATGCTGTAGAAGAGGGGATAACTGGAACTTGAGTGAGACCCGGAGTGTCTGCTGAGCAAAGGGCGGATACATCTTTGCACGAGCTGCTTTGCTGATAACAGGAATCCTTGCTGCAGAGGAGGGAGATGGTGGAGGTGAAGATGGCAGAGGCTCTGTCAAGTTGTTGAGGTGACAACAGACTTAGGTTTATTGCAGTTGAATCTGAAGGAATCTTAGGGGAACTTCATGAAAGGAATGCTTCCTCCACTTTTTTTTTTTTCTTTTGGTACTGAGGATCAAACTCTGGACCTTGTGAGGCAGGTAGCAGAACCACTGAGCTAAATCCCCGGCCCCTCTTCCACTTCTTAAGGAAATACAGCAAGGCATAGTTGAGTTAGAACTCTGGGGCTCTTGATCCTCTCTTGCAGCAGGAGGATTATGGTTTTAGAGAAAGCAGGGAAAGCTGTCTGGGCCAGACTGGGAAGTAGGTGGGTTTGAAGCAACCTGGTTTTAGGACTTTTAAAGGTAATAGAAAGAGGGTGAGTAAAGATAAAGAGATATTCTTCTAGGACTGTTGGAAACAACTGGGTGAGATATTTTAAGCCGGGGAAGTCAGAAGCTGAGGACTTTTGACATAATACTGTGATGTGCTCTGTGAAGTTTAGGGACTGTTGACGGTCACCATGACCATTGACAGACTTCAGTGAGTGTCTGTGCACAACCCACCCAAAGAGAGGTGGGAGAATATGTATTACTAGAGCTACACCTTTTACTGTTTGGATGACTTCTAGTTGTTTGTTATAATAAATTCTGCAGTAATGAGTAGTGACCTAGTGAGCTCTTGGTTGTGCTAATTTTTAACTGAAGTATAAATGAAAAAACAAACAAACAAACAAACAAACAAACAAAAAACTCTTCTCCACCCAAAGAGAAAAGAATGGCATAATTATAAAAATTTACTGAATAAAGTAATTGAAGGAGTCAAAGTGTATTATTTCTTTATATTTTCTATTTTGACTTCATAATGCGTGCAGAACTAAGACATGCTGCCATGCATATAATATGCATTTGTAATTAGATACACATGATATGTTTATACACATCATATATATTCTGCAAACAATTACAAATAGTGGTGCTAGATGAGCAAGTCATTGGCTCTTAGGATGTTCTTTTATCTTTTTACATATTAGTTCATCTTAAGGGCCTGCTTTATGTGGTGTTAATAGCAATTAGCACTATTGATTTGGTGGCAGGAGCCCACCCTTTTGTCAGACCAAATCCTGATTCCTCAACCAGGCTGGGCTTCCCAGAACATAAAAGCCCAGTGTAACAAAGTAGGCATCTGAGACAGAAACAGAGAGAAACACTCTGAAAAGGATGTTGTCCGGGAACCTATGGTTTTTGCCAAGATCCTCTGGGAGTGACTTCAGGAAACTGGCTGGGCTGTGCAGTGCCCTCCATCCCACTGCTGTTAGAACTAATGGTTTTTCATTAGTTTTATTAGTTTCATGTACCATAAAGGTTTCTTGAAACTGAGGATCCCCTTTATAAAGTTTATAAATCTAAGTTTACAAAGCATCTTATAGTAAACATGAATCCACACTGGACCCTGAGGGTTCCTGCTAACATTTCTGCATTTTGTGAGAGATAATTTCTTTTCCTTCCTTCCCAACATTTACCAGAAAATATCTTCTCTCCATCTCCACCCTTTCTCCCTTCCTACCACATATAAACAGAAGTTATAGAAAACTATCAATGTTTTATTTTAAAATCCTATATAATTATACTTAGATTATATTTAATCATTATTTAATCAGTCATTAAATATAATGAGTTGTGACTCTATGAACTGTTTTGGATGAGTTTTAGTAATTATTGTTATAAGGGCAATCCACATTGGGGAAATATATACTATGCCTCCTCTTTCATTCTATGGAAGGAGTTTAACTTTAGTCACTTTCCTATTGGTGAGCAAACACTGTGCTTTTTTATTTCTTTGTGAGTTAAAAACTTACCAGATAAATTCATTCTTTCAGGATAGAGCCTAGAAACTTGAATTTTTTTCTTATATTGTAAAGATATTGCCATTTTGATCTTCACAAGCACATTACCATTTTCACAAGTAATGTGTGATATTAACTCTTTGTATTACTATTAGTAGGTGTAATTATGCCCTATAGTTTTTGTCATTTAATAGATACAAAATGATATATTGTGGGCAGTTCAATTTGCATTCTTCTGATTGAGATGTAGGCTTAATAATTTTTCATAATTGCATCAGATACAATTACTGTTGTTCTTTTTGAATTGCTCATTCATATCCAGTGCCCAGTTTCATATCAAGTCCATTTGAAAAGATTGTTGATATTAAATAATAATCTTAGTCATGCATATGGAAAATATTTTAGCTTGAAATAAAAATTTACAATTTATCTGTTGCTATAATTCTTGGAGTTTCCATCTTAATTTCAGGATTTTTTTATTCTATTGCTTTTCAGTGTCCTGCTCTGGTTTTTATTTGTTTGTTTATTTATTTATTTTGATATCAGGGATCGAACTCAGGAACTTGTGCTAGCAACTGTTCTGGTCTTTAAACAGCTTTCATGCTCCATTTATTTTTATAATGAAATTTCTCAGATTGTATTAGTGTTTTTAATCCACCACTACTTTCATTCAGAATGTGAGGAAGCAATATGAGACTATTATTCTCTTTTGGGTGGGTAGGCAGTACTTCAGAATTATTAAATAAACCTATATCCTCTCTCTATAGGGAGAATTAACTTTATGATTCATACATCCCCACCTTTAGTAGGAAGTTTTCCTGGAATCTATGTCCTAGATTGTTTAATATTTATCTATTCCTACCCAGATCTCCTAGTTATTTGGGTTGAATTGGCTTGATTTTAGTGTGTGTGTGTGTGTGTGTGTGTGTGTGTGTGTGTGTGTGTGAATCAAGCTCCTCTCACCAATTTTCTTTCAATAACATTCTTGTCAATTTCAGGCTGTAGATTTTCATGTAAACTTAGAGATTATTTTATGTAATTCCAGTAGAACATTCTAATGAACACTTCCCTTAATATATACATATATCAACCTTGAGGAGCTAACCTTTTTATACTATTTAATATTTTGAAGTAGGAATGCAATTTCTCTTTCCATTCATTCAGACCCAATTGATGGCCTCAGTAAGATTTTATAGCTTCTTCCTATCTGCCTTATGCATTCTGATAATTTTATTCTTAAAGTATTTTATAGTTTTTAGACTTATATTTTTAATTGAAAATGTAAGTTTTTTGGCCAGCCAATTAAGCCAAAGCATATTAATTCTAGAAGGCATGTGTACCTTGAATAGTCTCTTGAGATTCTGAGGTATGTAAAATGTCATCAGATATATATGATTTTATTTCATTTATCCTTCAGTTACTAATAGGGCTCTTGATGTGGGCCCTGGACTTTTCCAAGTGTTTGGATTCTTACCAGTGGGTGCATATGCCAAGATGTTTGGTGAAACTTATGGCCTAGTAGGGCTACTTTGAACCAGGGAGGACTAAAGGCTATAAAAAAGCAAAGATGTTGAGAGGAGAACAGGGCTGGTTTGCTCCAAGAACAGCAAGGGACCAGAGCAGCTGGATCAGGGTGGAAGAATGTGGGAGTGGTAGGAGAAGAGCTCAGAGGTGGAATGAAGTACTGGGTGTGAATGGAAGATTGTGCTGGGCCGAGAAAGTCATTTTAAGTAGTTTTTCAGGGAGAAAGAGAGAGAGATTGGAACAGAGACAGACAGACCAACAGAGTGAAAGCTATTGCATATTGGGGGTGGGGTGCTTTTTTGTGGAAAGACAACTTAAAATAAGAACTTTAATTACATGAGTAGCTGAACAAAATTTGAGTTCAAACAGGACATGTTTGTGAGTTCCAAGAGATTGGAACTGGTATAAATGCCTCTATTCAAGCATAAAGATAAAAGGTGTATTCTTTCTCTAAAGTCATCCCTTCCCTTCCTTCTCTGGCTGACTTGTTCCACATCTTTGCACACCAGCACTGGAACACTGAAGGCCTGAGCTGCCAGGACCCTTCAGGACATCGAGGCCAGAGCTGCAGTGGAACCTGTCCCCAAGCTTCAGTCCGGAATAGGCACCCAGCTCACTGGCCATGAATGTGGAGGCCTCGGGCAGGTGCTGTCACCTACTGAATCCTCCCTGCCGTCACTGCAGTGTCTTAAACAGATGAGTGGTGTGACTTAACTGTGCCTGACCAGCACCACTCTCACTGTTCAGCTGAGAAGACAGAGTGGTTAATGTACTTGATTAGGAATCTGGTGCAGGACGAGGGTGGCTCTCAACAGAAGTGGCTGAGGAGGGACGCAGTGGCGCAGTCTGATATAACCCAGTGGTGGAGCCAACATGAATACCTGTCAGACTGGATGCTGAGTCTGAGAAAAGAGAGGAAGCAGAGCTGACTTTAAGATTCGGGCATGAGGAGATTGTGAGGATTGGGTTTTCACCCTCTAAGGAGGGAGACTATGGGATGAACAATTTGTTTTGATGCAAAGAAGAGCAAGGATGGGGGAAGAAGGACCAGTGGAGCGACAGGATGTCCTGATGCTGGAGGTAGCAGAAAAAGTACTGGGGCCAGGTGAAATTCAGAACTGCTATAGCAGTGTCTCAGAGCATTCTATCCTAGTGCTTTAAGTTGTTATTTGATTCTGTGCCTTATTGCATTTGTTAGAGTGTACATAACTGTTACTACTGATTGCCTCTAAGTTGACAAGTTGCCCAGGCTGACCCTTGTGCTCCTCCTGCTTCAACCTCCCTATGTTGTGATTACAAATGTGCACCACTATGCCTGGCCCAAGTTTCAACATTTTAAACATCACCTTAAGCAGAATGATGTTGATGTGGAATCATATCATGAATCACTACTTGGTTTCAATTTGTATTTTTCTTAAAGTTATAGTAGCTACTGTGTGTTATCAAACTCCTTCCTGGCATCTGTATGTATGATTTACCCCACCCCTGCACACAGAGTCTGATCTGCCCACCCTATCCTCATCACAAGCCTTTGCAATGGAAAGAGCAAGAGCAAGGAGCAAGCACTAGACTTCTTGGTGAGGTTTCAGCCTTTCCCCTTCTGTTCTGTATGATGACAGAAGCTTAACAATCTTTCTTATATGTTGAGATTCTGATCTTCAAAGTTCACTGATAATCGTGATTACAAACACCACAACAGGGTTGCAGTGAGAGAATAAATGCATTAATACACATAAGACATGTAGCAGAGCATCTAATGCAGAGTCAGAGCAGAATGTGCCTTTGGTGTCAGCATTTTTATTAGTATCATGCTAATATATTTCTTAACAGAGCACTTTGGAACTAATGCTATCAAGCCTAGAATGATCTTATTTGTTAATGTTGCAAATTTTGCATCCTGAACCATAAACAAGATGGGCCATTTGTTTTCCCAGTGATTCCGCTGTGGTTGCAGGACTCTGCAAAGCTTAGTCTTAAGGTTATGCTGACTTAAGAATTATAATTCCTGAGCTTTTCATTTTCATAAATCATTAGAAGTCTCTAAATAGCCTTACACGAATGTGGTCTTTACAGGTTTTGAAGAATTCAGTAATGAAATCATCTGGTTCTGATGCTTTTTTTCAAGAGTAAATCTCTACCATTTCCAATCAGTTTTGAGGCAATTGTCCAGATTTTATACTTTACCCTGAGTAAATTTTGGTAGCTTGTATTTCAGTTGGGAGATACCTATTCTTAGGTTTCTCTATGCTTTTATTTGTTTGCTATAGACATGTACATATCATTTATTTATAGTTCTTAAAGCACTCTTCCAGATATGTATTTAAGCCACCCATTTATTTTTAATCAAGAATATTGTATTTTTCTCTTTTTAAAATCAGTTTCTGTTATGGTTCAGATCTAGAATGTCCCCCCAAAAGCCTGATGTGTTTAGAGATTGGGATTTTGGAAGGGAACCAGATCATGAGAGCTGGATCCTCTGGGGATGGACCCACTGGTGAATCCAGAGCTGAATGCTTGGTTGGGAGGTGGGAACTCTCGCTCCCCGCTCCTCCCCTCTCACCCTTCTTCCTGGCTTCCAGGACCTGAGCATCTTTCTTCCACTGTACCCTTCTGTCCTGCCTGTCTAGCCTTGGAGCCAGCTAACTCCAACAAAGAGAAAAGTGGCTAAGACAGTTTCATAAGGCCCTCATGTATTTTATTATTTATATCTTTTTTTCAAACCAACTAGGTAACCTGGTTGTGTGATGACAGAATTATGGAGTAAAATTCGTTCCTTTAGTGGCCACATGATGCTGTTCATTTGTTTTCTAGCTTGGTGCTGTGGGAGAGAAGTAGCTTGCTAGTTTTATTACCTTAGCAGTATTTTTGACCCAAAAATGAGCAACATTGTGACAGTGTGTGGCCTGGTGTAGAGTGTGTCCTGATGTCAACCCTGCCTAGGATTTCACGCTTCTGACTCTAGCCTGCTTGCAACTCCATACATTTTTAATGGATTAGCTATTTTATTATGACCTTTTACCATCTATTGTTGTTTTATTCATAACATCCAAGAATGAACACCATCCTCATTTCTTAGCTTTCACCTCACAGTTCCATTTCTTAATCCTTTCTCCTGATTAAGATTTTTCTTCTGCTTGATTTTTCTTCTTTGGTCTACTCCCTACTTACTCCTTCAACTATTAAGTTTTTTATTTGTAAGTATTACTGCAAACAGATGACCCTTGTGTTCATGGAATTTGTATTTGCAAACTTACCTGCTTACTAAGGTTGATTTGTGATTTCAAAATCAAACCTGTGGCCACATGCAGGTGGAGAAGAATTTTGGTCACTCGATGTACATTCCCAGCTGCTGCAGACAAACAGCGTGATGCCCGCCACATTGCTCCAACTTCCATCTGCAAACAAGTGTCTTTTTCATGATCTGTTTAGCACCATATCTTTCACATTTTTGTACTTTTGGGGGTGTCATTTTGGTGTTAAAATGGATCCCCAGAATGGTGTGCAAGGGCTGTCCAGTGTTGCTAAGTAGACTGTGATGCATTGTCTGGAGAGAAGATTTATATTACACAAAAATCTGCTGTCAGCCACATGCATGATGTTAGTGAATCCACAATACATACTATGTAAGGTGTCTTTAACAGAAACACACTTAGAATACAGATTACTTACTTTATAGAAGTGTAGTGACAAGACCTTCTAGGAAGCTAACTCTTAATGCCCCTAGAAGCAGAGATTAGGTATTTGTTGTTCATAACTGCTTTATAAAACTACCACCAATAATGAGAATTGGCTGTTCCTGGTTGTCTGAAATCTTCTCTCCTGCTGTAGTGTGATATTAGGTATCATTTCATTTGCTTGCCTATTTAAATGACCTGTCCTCTTCAGCATTATTTTGCTAGCAGATGGCCTTTCATAAACACCTGCTTGTGTTTTCCTTATCTGTTAGATACCTTTTCAGTAGATTGCCATGGGGTTCAGGTGTAGCCACCAGTATCTTAGTGTTGATCCTCAAAATGAGGAAGGGGCCTTAGTGTCTGCCCTGCAGACTAATAATCTGTGAGACCCAGATAAGAGGAGGATTTAGCCCAACTCACAGGCTTTTACAAACTTTCCTGAGAAGAGCAGGTCAACAGGTGTTTTTAGAAATACACTTTTCAACCCTTAAGCCTTCAGTGGGTCCTAGATTCATAGGTTATTTTCTTTCTAGTTCTGCCATGTTCTACTCCTGAATCTAGGAATCTCACCACTGATTTCTGGGCTCTCCTCTGACTGAGGGGAGCAGAAATATTCTGCAGCAGTTTCTGTATAGATTTCTGCCTTTCCTAGTGACTCCTCTACCATCACCGGGCTTCACTTGTCACCAAGATCATAAATGTGATTGATTTGCGGGAGCTGGGAAAGGATACAGACTGTCACAAAGATGCCATTTGTCTAGAATTGGATTCTGAAGAATTCTGTGCATCAGTAAATGCCACCATGTTCAATGAACACTGTAGCTCTCTCCAAATAAATTATTTGGAAGTGCTGAACTTAAACTAAATGCCAGCCCATCCTTTGTTCTCCAGATGTCATAGGACACTTCCCTCTCATAATGGCTGTTGTTTCTGACACTGCTGCTCATAATGTTATGGGCAGATTGTTTTATCTCTTTTTTTTTGTTTATTGGCAAATTGCTTGCATCACATGGAAGCAGCTGAACTCTATAATTATGAGCTCTGGAAGGGAGGAATTTCCATAAATGCCATATGTTTTCCAACATTGCTTCTGATGAAGCTCACCAATGAGCTTCTGACATTGCACTTATGATAACACTTTTACTATGCTGCAGTCCCTTTTTCTAGAATAAGAAAAACGAAGATACATTTTCTAGCAGACTAATCCTTGTTAGCTCACCAAAAATCAGGAGACCCTTCTATGTTACTTCTACCTTCTACTTAGGGGATTCCATTTCCAGCAGTCCCTGCTAACAGTATTTATATCCATTTGGAACATCAGTTTTAACTCATGTCAGTGTGGGTATACTTTACCACCTGTTTCTAACTTTATTTTTATGACACTTATATTTATTCATGAAGGATTTTTCAAATGTTTGTTTCATTTAAACACGGTGCTTATCACTCATTACTTTTGTAAATTCTTCTCCAATTAACAGCACTTAGCCCTTTTTTCAGTATCAAGGGTCTTTTAAGACTTCTACAGTGAATTTGAACATTCCAGAAGCATCATTCCACAAAGACTAATCTTGATTTTTGTTAAATATGCATGACTTTTGAAGTGCATTCAATTTGATTAGTATTTGATACTGTAGCAGAAGCACTGGATTTAAAGGCAAAGGGCTTAAGTTTAAAGCTGTCTCCTGATGGAGAATTGGTTTAGGCTGTGTCTGTGTGACTCTGCGTAGGTTCTTTCAGCTTGGTGAGCCTTCGTCTTCTCACCTTAAAATAGGGATATAAATTCAAAATTTAATGAATTATCACACTAAGGTAGGAGTAAGGACCTATTAGGAAAGGTCTTATGTATCTAATGAGCATAAAATGGACACAGTTTTCAAGGAAAAGTTTATCCTACCTAAGAGGAGAAAAAGTTCTCTGTCATCTGAAGAAACCCGGTTTACACGGACAGTATTAAATCATATCAGGATTCCCAGTCCTTAAATTATGTCTGGCTCATCTCTGTTCCAGAAAGTTTTCTTGGTTCACTTCTCTATTTTGCATCACCATGTTAACTCTGTTATAAGAGTTGCTATATGACTTTTCCTTAAGATTATCATAGAACTCAGAATTTTTGCCAAATTAGGTTTCCCTTTGAATTAGAATGTATTAAAACTTTTGAAATTCCTAATTTTTTAAATAACAGGGGGAAAGTACTTAGAACAATACTGGCAACATTATATGACAAAGAATTAATTAACATATATATATATGTATATATATATGTATATATATACATATATATATATAGTTATATTTTTCAAACATGTACAACTTGCAAATGTTGAAGTCAAAGTTTGTTAGAGCACAAATGGAAGGAACTGGAGCCAGGTAGCACACCCAAGGCAGTAACTGAAAAAGGCTTAGATGTTTGTAGAGGTGTGGGCAGGATTAGGATACCAGTGGGGTGGGAAGCAGCCGGCAGCAGCAGGATCCTTTACCAGGGAGGCTCTCCAGGGCAAGGAGAGGCAATTTCCAGAAGTGGATTTGGGGGAGGAGCTCCAGACGAGGACTGTGGCCACAGGTGGAGAAGCGGAGCCTTGACAAATGGCCTGCCCTGCAGACACATTTCAGGGACCACCCTAGTGCTAAACCTAACAGCGTGCCGTGGGGCAAGAGGCACTGAGTGAAGCTCTTCCCTGAGCCACAGAGCTGAGCAGAGCAAGCAGCTAGGTTGCTTGTGCAGAAGAATCCCCAGCAAGACAGGGGAATGGGGGAAATGGGCAGAAATAGGGGATGGGCAGAAAAGGCTCGTGAGGACCAGGAAATGGTCAGTGCTGCCAAATGGGCAATGTGGCTCCACAGAATGGTGCGGTTCAACAGGTGCTCTTCTGTGCCCCTGGCGGGAGAGGAGATCGCTTCTGAGCAGCAATTTGGCGATGTGTGAAAGATACCTTGAAGTTGCATTTCTTTAGAATTAAATTATCCTAAAGTAACTGATCCTAAAGAAATACTTTAAAGGCCGGAGATTTAGCTCAGTGGTTCCGCTGCCTGTCTTGTAAGCTCAAGAACCCGAGTTCAATCCCCAATACCATAAAAAAAACAAAAACAAAACCAAAAAAACCTTTAAACATGGCCTGAGCAATTAATTGGACAAATTCACAGAAATGACTACACGGAAAAGTTTATCCCATTGACTATTATAATAATAAAAAGATTTGTAGTATCTAACTAATTCTTTGGCAATGTGGGCTAATTAAAAAACTGCTGTATTTGCTACACTATGCATGTATGTGTGCATATGCATGTACGTATTATAATAATGGCAAACAGTAAGAAAGACACTATAAATCAGCATTTATTGCCATCAAAAAACGTTCAGAGAGGGCTGGGGATTCAGCTCAGTGGTGCTGCTGCCTGCCTCAAAAGTGCAAGATCCCGAGTTCAATTCCCAGTACCAAAAAAAACAAAAAAACAAAACAAAACAAAAAACGCTCGTAGTATACTGTTAAGTATTAAAAAGCAGATTGAAACAGTGTTTCAAGTCTTCAGATGAGTTAAAATTGGAGGTAAAGGGATTTCCCAAGTTTGCATGTTGGAAAGAGAAAAAAAACAGGGATCAAGCCAGGCTTGAGTCTCACTGTTGGACCACGTGAGGCATTTCTTCTCTGCCAGCTCTTGGTGACTATCCCAGGAAACAGGAACAGAGGACAGAGAGAAAGAAACACAGAGCCAATCTTGAGAGTACTTGCTGTGTGCTAGTCCTACTTCAGGACCGAGAACTCAGGGACATGCCCTGACTCCATAGAGCTGAAATTCCAATGGGCAGGGCAAACCCTTAAATAAAGCTCGATTCATTATAGGTGGCTAGAGCTGCTGTGAGCCAAGTCTTTTACCAAAAACTGGGTGGTTTAAACAACAGACATTTCTCCTAATTCTGGAGGCTGCAAGCCTGAGATCAAGGTGTGGGCAGGATTAGTTCCCATGTATCTCTCTGAGCTTCTGGTGTTTCACAGGCCATCTTGGGCATTTTTTGGCCTATAGGAGCCCCACCCTAATTGTTGCCTTCATCCTCATATGGTCTTCCCCTTGTATCTCCATCCAAATCCTGTCTTCTCCTGTGGACCCTGGCATACTGGATTAGGGCTCACCTAACGACCACATTTTAACTTGATCAGATCTGTAAAGACTATACCCAAATAAGGTGACACAAGAGAGATGTTTGGAATTCAAGGCAGGTATTTTGGAAGTGACGTGACTCAACTCAAAAAATCCCAAATTGAGATTATGGTATGGAATTACTCCAAGGATGGTCAAGGAAGGCTTCTCTGAGGAGAATCATGCAAGCAGCCCTGGAGGAAGCAATCAAGTCAGTTCTGGAAAGAAGAGAAGAGCATTTTAGGCAGAAGGTAGAGCATATTCAAAGTAGACAAGAGTCAAGACAGACCTGGGAAGTTCAAGAGACTTTAAGAAAAGGCAGCTGTTCTTGACCATGGAGAGGACAAGAAAGATGTGGCAAGGTGAGATTCTAGCAGTGGGTAGGGCCAGACCATTCTGGCCGCTTGAGGTCCCAGGGAGGAGTTGTATTGTCTTCAAAGTACAGTGTGGCTTTGAGTGTCACAGCACTGTACAATTTGCCTGGCTCTCGTGGTCATGCTCAGCCGTCTGTGTACCGACTGCACTCGGTCCCTGTCCTCTATCAGGACAGCCCCTGCAGCACTGTACACTTTCACCTATTCATGGGCCCCCACATCCTGACTGGAGTCTCATCCCTGTGAAGATCAAGATTGGACCTTGTCGGTCCCATTCTCAAATGTCACTCCAGTGCTTTGCTCATTGGAGGAGAGGGGGACTACAGTGGGTTTGTGTGAATCAAATTAAAAGACACTGTAAAATCTTCACTCAGATCCTATTAATCATTTCCCTTTCCAGGCCTCCATTTCCTAAATTTTTAGATGCCAAGGCTTTGCAGTGGTGAAGAGCTTGATTCTACCTCAAGACTGTTGTATTCACACCTCAGCTCTGATATTGACATGACAGATGATACTGAGATCCTCAGCCTGTGTCTCATGTGGTGATGCTAGCAGTACTGCACTTACAAAATTGCAGAGATTAAAAGAATCAATGCCCACAAGTCATTTAGATACTGTCCTGTACATAAAGAGCTGTCAGTCATCATCATCACAAGTGTTGATTGTTGTTTTTATTAGAGGTTGGTGACTCGATTCCTGTGGACTGGGCTGTGTTTATAAGTGTCCAGAACTTATACCAAATAGGCCAATTTCTATATGCAACATTCTCCATGAATGCAGGCATCTGCCGTCCACAGACCCCCTTGGTTCCAAGTAGAAAGTAGAACTGTGTGTCAAAGGTTCCCCAAGGTCTCCTAATGCACAGGTGAAGCCCATCGACACCATGGAAATTTCTGCCTTTGGTAGCAGACAGAAGTTACTCATTCCTGTAATTACAGTGGATAGTTTAGTAATTTACCCATGGAAGATGCATTTTTTTGAGAAATAATTTCTATTTTTTTAAAGCATCGATTGTGAAGCTATAAAGTTCATAGTTCAAATAATTAAAATTAATTTTCAAAACATAATGAAAATTAAAAAGAAAGTTTTGTTTGAATAATCCACACATTCAATAAACATGCATCTCAATGAACCTAATGAATGATGGGCCTTCTCCTTCACTGCCAGTGCTGTTGGTCTCTGGGTACCCAATGTCCACATTTATTTTTCTTACTTTACTTGTCTCTTGCATCATCCCAAGTTTCATTGAACAAATGCTTTGAGGTGGATTAATACTTATCTTTCTTAGCTGCAGAACCCTCCAGTGAGGAAGGTACTATTACATATTTTGCATAAAACCCACCTAGAGATTAACTTTCATTTTTCACTTTTTATTAAAAAGTTTAGAACCAGAAATTGCATAATTATGATGTTTCATTGTGAAAGCCTTCATATTTATTTCTGACCTCTCTCTAGAACTCTCAGGAATCTCAGTGGACCTCTGCCTCTGGCTGGTCTGTATTTCCAGTGTCCTATTATCAGAGCTCATGTGATCTGAAAGGTCTGAGTAAGAGGAGGCCATTCCCAGAAGATTGGAAATGACATTAGAGTGGCTCTCACTCTCGCTTTCTTAAAACCCTAATGATTACAGATATCATTTCTGAGCCCGAGTCGCACATCCAGCTGAGAAAAACAAATGAGTTTTTGAAGCCATAAATGAAAACTGGAGGGTGCTGGGTTTGTAACAAGGCACGAAAGAGGTGACCAGCAGATTTTAATTCATGTGGACAGCCAGCAGAGGCATAGAGCACCAGGGGCACAATTCCATTTCCTTTTTTCTCTTCGTGCCTCGAAGGAGCCCAGCCAGCCCTCTCAGACCCCAGTGGAGGCCCATGCCCCCTCTAGTTCCTTGCCTGCCTAAATGACTGCAGCTGCACTTAAGGATCTTCCACAGGGACATCAGGCTTCTTTTTAGCACAATATCACACAGGCTCCACTCTGGAAAAGAAATTCAGGGACTACTATTTTGAGATCTGCGGAGATGCTGGGACTGAGAACCAAGAAGGAGGCGTGTCACAGTGTTTTGACTCCCATTTCACCCAGAAGCTTTAAAAGTCGTTATTAAAAGCCAAGCATGGTGGCAAACACCTGTAATTCCACCACTCTGGGAGACTGAGGCAGGAGGATCAGAAGTTTGAATCCAGCTTTAGTAATTTAGTGACGGTCCCTGGAGAGAGGGGAGGGGAAGAGGGACTTTCACTCCAGAGTTCATCTCCAGAACACCACCACCACCACCACCATGACCAAAAAAAAAAAAATAGATGTTAATTAAATTATAGTTGCAGAAAAGGTGACAATTCTGCATAAACTCACACCCTTCCAAGAGCATTTAAATTCTAAGAGAATTTAATCATTTCTTTCACCCCAGTTTCTTTTTAAAAACTTTCATCACTCAATATACAATAAATTGATCAGCCCATCTACCCTTAAGGGATGAAATATGTTTTCTTTATTCTCAGGGGATAAAATCCAAACTGTTGAAGAGTTATGTGCATTATTAATTTTGACTGATTCTGATATAAAAATTTCAGACCATCTTTTCATCATTGACTGCATGGAATGGGGAAACTAAAGAGTAGGACAGGAAAATGGCTAAGTATTAAAAAACATGAAATGCATTTAAACATTTTCTTTATTCACAGGATGTTTGTATTGTGACAATTCACATTGCCACCAGTAGTCAGGAGGGGTCCTTTATTTGCGACTGAGGAGGGGCCTCCCTCTCCTTGCACCCCATCAGTAGAAGAGTGAGCCAATGTGACTTTCCTCAATCTAAAGAGCAGGGTTGCTATTCAGCTGCAGTGCACCTATAAGAGTATATACATTTCTTGAACACTAAAGCACATGTGTACCACTGGTAAGAAGGTATTTAAACACTTTCTTCTTGTCCAAGTCACCC
Source organism: Fukomys damarensis (assembly GCF_012274545.1). Classification (NCBI taxonomy): domain Eukaryota; kingdom Metazoa; phylum Chordata; class Mammalia; order Rodentia; family Bathyergidae; genus Fukomys; species Fukomys damarensis. The sequence continues at coordinate 76,037,748 of NW_022900917.1, forward strand.
AGGCCTTATCCTGGACCCTTTAGCATTCTCAGGGCCCCAGCATTTATATATATCTATATCTATCTATCTATCTATCTATCTATCTATCTATCTATCTATCTATGTATGCCTTTAAAGGTTACCAGAAACTTCCTCCATGCCATGCCAGTTAAGTAATGCCTTGCATAGCACTTGCCAATAGGGAAGAAATGATAATCTCATTGTTACTTTAAAGTGTCAGGCTTGTAATATTGTAATAGTTAATATAATGCTTATAATAATATAGGTACCTATAAGTATATAACTATATTTAGGTAGATATAAAGAGTATATATTTAACATCTAATATACATTATTTATCATATATTATAATAGAACATATATTCTACTATTATATTACTACATATATAACTATATTATGGTATCGCTATACAATATATAATAATATATTATTTTATGTAAATTACTCTTGTGTATGTAATATGTATTATACAATATTATATGCACAGCCCTTCTAAGAAATTGTAATGAGGACTGGTCTGGTTTGTTTCTGGGGCCAAGTAATCCCAGGGACTTGGACTTTTGAAGTAGCAGACAACCACATGACACTAAGAACTTTCTTATGATACAAAAAATGAAATACCAAACACTTAACACAAAGTCAACAGATTCTGTTTTGAAAAGACCTTCTATTGAAGGTCCGACCTGAAGCCAGTAAAATTTCTGTTGACCTCGGGATCCTTGATGGCTTTGAATTTGCTTCCATTCCTTTCTTTCACAAGTTTTGGTTGCTGTCCTTCCAACAAACCAGAAGGGGTTTGTGAGGGGTCACATTTCCTGCACACTAGATACAGGGGCACTTAATATCCATTTAATACCACCCATAATAGTATTGTTTCAATTTTTAAGATAAGAGCACTAAGAGAAAGAGAACCAATAAGTATAACCATTCACACAGCCAGTGAAGTTGGCACAGAATGCATGCGTGTGTATCTGCTGTGAAAGCCCGTGCCACTCCAAGGGCCCAGGCTGCCTGATTTCCACAGGGGCTGCTGTGCGTGGCAGAAAAATTGGCCATCCACCTGGGAGGATCAGGAAATGCTGGAAAACATAGGCATTGGGCTGGCTGCAGAAGTCCCTTTACCACACTGGAGGGCCTGGCCATATGTACGGGTTGGGCACTTGGTAGCTTCTCAGCTTGCTAGACTAATGGATTTGCTCAAATAACAATGACCTGAAACATTAGGGGGATTGATACGCTGTGTGTTTTCCACAAGGTTTGGTGGGGACTCTCCATGCATTTCATAGTTGATGCTTGTTAGTAAGATCATAAGCCATATGCTCAAGGACCTTGTGGTTTTCTGAAGAAAGCCTGCCTCTGAAATCAAGATGTGATTATGGCCAATCACTGTCTTATCAGGCAGTATAAACTGAAGACTTCTCCCAGGCGCACCTCTTGACAACTTGTGGCCAGGTACCTGTCTCTGTTTTATAGCCTATAAATCTTTAATATTTTGCCAGCTGGCAGCATAAAGCTACCATTTGGAAACCCCAGTAAGTTAAAAGACAATAGCTCCAAATACCCTGCCAGTTCAAATTTCTTTAATGTATAGGGGCATTAAGTGGAAGAAAGGTACTGCTATGAAGTCATTAGCCTTTTGGCGTTTGCACCTAGATAGCAGCTGTTCTTGGGCGTTATGGATCAACTCTTCCAAGACTGAGACACAGCTCCACGCTGAAGAATGAGTTTAATTTAATTGTCATGGTAACAGGGAGCAAGATGGACAAGTGAGCACATTACTTCCATGTTATCTTCCCTCTTTAATAATTCAGAAATGCATATTTCTGTTTTTTTACTGCCTACTTCAGACTGGGTCTCTTACAGTCACTGAGGAGACAGTATAGTAAGTCAGATTATACTTCTCAGCCAGGAAAACAATTACTATACATGCACTTCCAGAAATGAATGTAGAATTATGAATTGTGATAACTCCTATGGAGAAAAACACAAGGTGCTGTGGGAAAGTATAAGAAGATGACTTATTGGAAGGTTGGGGAGCTGCCCACCATGGTTGCAGAAGAAAGAATGCAAGCCCAGTGTTACACCTCTCAATCTTTAGGGAGAGATCTGACCTACAGATATCTATACAAGACTATACATTATAATATCGAGAAGTTCAAGATGTTTTGAAGAAGGTGAAGGCTAGTCTTTGTCCTGTTGCCCTTTATGTTCCTTTTAATGACCATTTCCATAAAGTCTAGAGTAATGGGGTCTTGGAAAGGTAGAGGCTAAGGGAAGATTTCAGTGTGAGAATCTTGGAGAAACTTGATCACTAGGCATCCTTTTATGTTTGTGACCTTTGAGGCACTTTCACATTATTTCTTGTCTGAAGGAGGCCCAGAGTAGCAGTAGTTACACATTTGTACTTTGGGGTCTGATAGACCCAAATTTGAGATGAGTTTTGAAAGCTCTCGGATCTTCCCTTCTTTAGCTTTACAATAGTGATGAATCCATCTGAGGCTTTACTGGAACGCTGGAATGTGACTGCTCAGATCAAACTCCAGTCTGAAAGCTTGAGGTAGAGTAAAGATTCAAAAAATGTAATTCTGTAGTTATAACTGGCAACTCACAAGAGTTAGATAATTAACCCACTGCTGCAGTTAAGAAGTAGAAGACTCAGTATTCAGGCTCACCTCTGTCTACTCCTTAACTCAGTTTGCTTCTGGCTGGCCCACGTTGGAGACACCAGAGCCTGTCATGCCATCTACATACAGTTGAGAGCATCATAAGGGTTGGGAACAGAGACTGTCTGGGGTCCCTGGACCCAGGAAACCTTGGGTTCATCAACAAGGGACTGGTGGCAAGTGTCCGAGTCTTTCCTGCATTTGGTGGGAGCAGATCTAGTGCGGTCCACGGTGACCACATTAGAGCTCTGTTTCTTCCTGCCCTATTTACTGCTGCAATCATTGACTTCAAAAGTTGAGGTAGGTCACAGGGAAGACTCTGGCCCTCACAGCTCCCAGCAAAACCTGACCAAGTTGACAATTCCAGTATCTCAAAAGTTCCAAAAATTATAATTTTAAAATCTCACTTGATAGCAAGAGCAAACCTGACCTTAACTAATTTAAGGGGAAATCTCAACTTAAATTAACAAGAGTCTATGTATAGTCTTCATTGATTCCAGGTAAAAAATTCATATATTTTGTGCAGAAATATTCATAAAATTGATTAGGAGACTCAGCCAGAGTCTGACAATAATATAATATGAACCACAGGTACACCCCCAGCAGGGCATCTGGAGAAGCTGATGCAGCTTAGGCTTGAGGGCTTTGGAACCTGATTTTATATTCAGAATTTTGTAATCCATTACTTGAGCAAGTTCCCAAAATGACATAAAGCTTCGGGCCTCACTGGGATCAGCCCTTGTATAGCACATTAACATACAAAATTTGAAAAGTCTTGAATCCAAAGCACATTTCACCTTGAGGTTTATGGATCTGTACAATTTAGCAAAGAAGAGGAAGGTAGGAAGACAGGGAGAAAGGCAAGTACAAAGAAAGGAAGTATATATACCCTTTGGGGTAAGAAAATGCTGTAACGAATAGGCTTTCAACTCAGTGGCAGAAAACACAAGGCCATCCATATTCTCCTATATTGCTCGGGTAACTATCCAAGGTGAAGGTTTCCAGAAAGGGGCAGCTTGGCTCTAGATCACCAGGAGATGCTGGCTGCTCCAGTCCACATGAGGCTTCAGGTCTCTATCTTCAGTAGCCTCCCAGGCAAGGGGAAGCGGGAAAGTAAGCAGGGTACAAGGGAGATTTTTATCCTTTGTGTGTGCTCACATGTGTCGTGCATACATGAGTGTGTGTGCACACACATGTGTGTGTTGCTTTTCCTAAGGATGAAGTCAGAAGTGGTGCTTTGTTCTGCTAGCTGTCACTGGCTGTAATGACTCAGTCTCATGGCTGTGTTTTCATGGAAGGAACAGGAGGAGTGACTGAGGCTTAAGGAGAAGAGGCTTTGTGGAACAATGTCTGTCATACTGAGCGTTCACTACAGGGGGCCTCATAGGCTGTACGTAGCTTACTATGTATCAGTCTTGTGATCCCGGCAGATGGTTTTGGTCATCTCAGGTCCCTGTTCAATAGCACTCACCTCCAGAATGTATGAAAATAGAACTAGACAGTGAGAAGGATCAATTTCATGATGCTCAGAATGTTTCTCACATTTCTACTGGACTATTAGGATAGCTCCTTTCCTTGTTGGACCCGTTTCCAACCTTACATCTGTACTTGAATAACTGAGTGAATAAAATGGTTGAGTATGTGCCTCTCCTATTAGCCCAGGGTGTGGAACACTGGAGAACACTACAGCCTACATCTAACAATAATATTAATAGTATCACAGGTTTTCCTAATAAGTCAGCTCACAGAACAGCATCTTAACTGATATTGTTTCAATCTATACTACAGTCCTTCCATGGAGACACACAACAGAGATGGAACTTAGTCTTGAGAGCTTTGACACCTGATTTTTGTATGCAGAATTTTGTAATCTATTACTTGGAGAAGTTCCCAAAATGATATAAGCTTCAGGTCTCACGGGGGATCAGCCCTTGTACATCACATTAACTTGGCAAAATTTGAAGTTTCAAAAGGTTGATATGGCCAACCTAGAATTACAAGTAAGTATTCCAAGCAGTAATTCATCTCAGGATCTTTGGATTCCATGAACTGATTTTTTTTCTACATTATCACATGTTCTTGAATTTTGGGCCCAAATGAGAAAACACAACTTGCCACTGGAGGAAAAGTCATATGCACTGGGTTATTTTAGATTTTCATTTGCTTCCAGTGGGATTATCGCAAATAAAACCAGAACTGCTAGGCCCAGAATTTGAGACAATAACTCTCCAATAATTGTTACGCTATCTCCATAGATGAATGGGATGCAGCAAGGATTAAAACTTACGACCCATCAGCCAGGTCTGACCCCCTCCTATTTTTATAAATACAAGTTCATTGGGAGCTCAGCCAGTCGTTCATTTACCTGTGGCCTATGACTGCTTTTGTAACACAGCAGTGCACTTGAGTGGTGCACGGAGACTGCATGGCCCACAGAGACTGAAGTATTTATAATCTCTCCCAGCACAAGAAAGAAAACAGGTCTGCTGACCTGGAGGATAGAGAGTTGACCAGCACAGGTAAGAAAGGAATGGGAAGCAACAATTCAATAAGGAGGACCTATAATTGAAGTGTGACCAGACAAAGAGTGGAGCAGAAGGGGGAAGCTGCTCAGCATCATATAGCTCTCCTGTGGAAGGGGCAACACTGGCCCTCCTGAGAGAGAAGACTTTTGAGTAGCATATTGAAGGATTAATTGCAGTTTGTAAAGCAGTAGGAGACCAGGAGATAGACAAACAATAGGCAGCTAGGATGGAGAACTAAATAAACCAAAATATGCTCTGGGAAAATTACAACACGAGTGGAAAGGGGCTCAGTGAGGTCTATCCTGCAAAGCTGGAGGGCAGGAAAAGTCTGTTCTAATGTCAGAGACCTAGCTAAAAATAGCAACCATGTTGTTTCAAAGGAAAATCACTGGGCAGAGCAAGGGAAATCTGTGCATCCTGACATCAGAAGCCTAGGTGAAAATGGCAGTCATGTTGCTTCCTTGTCTTCTTTCTGTGCACCCATTCAAATAATCCAGCAAGGTGTACAAACCCCTGAACTTGGGTACCTCCTCCAAGAGCTCTTCTTTATTCTTTCTAAGGAAATACACTCAGTTCATTCCCCGCTGCTGTTTCCCTGGCCTCTTTTTCTTCACTGTCCTTGGGATAAGAGCCCAGAGGAAGGGAAGAGTTAGCTACAGGAGGACCTCATAGGAGGTGGCAAGAGAGAACCAAGGTAAGGCTCCGGTTGCAAGTTGAGACATCACGCTAATTAGGAGAGAAACTCCAGGGAAGACTGGCCTCTCCTGGGCACAGACTGTCGGGGCAGATAACCGCTGGCTGTCATCACAGACAGTCCTGAAAATAGACCTGCCAGCCACTCACACCCTATTTTAAGAAGAGGAGACTAACATTAGAAGATGAAGTAATTCACCTCGGTTTTCAGAATAAGGAGACGGCAGTTCTGCATGGGCTCCTCAAGCGTCCGTGTGACCCTTCGCTGTTTTGCTAGGTAGATCACCTCTGCACCGGGTTCCCCTCACTTGGGCCCAGTCAGCAGTCCCCGCCTGCTCCTCTGTGTGGCTAAGGGCACCATGACAGGCGATGTAGCTGCAGGAGCTGGGGCTCTCCTGCCCATCCTGCTTTGCAGCAGACTTCAAGGACACATTCCACTCCTGCCATGTTAGGCTGGGCCTGATCTGCATGGGGAGGAAGCCCAGAGTGGCGTGAGCAGGAACCAGGAAAACTTCCTCACCAGGAAAGGTCTCCCTAATTCCAAGTCCCATTTCCCCGCAACTTGGATTGTGCTCCAGACGTCTGGGGTCGCTGTGCAGCACTGCTCTCAAAGGCTGCAATCAAGCCAGTCCTTAGGGGCTGTGGGAGTTAAGAAGAAGGCTTGATTGTACCCGCTTCATCTTCACACCCTCAAAGATGAAAATGTGTGAAGGAACTACACCACATTTTCATATTAATACATATTTAAAGCCCCATAAAAGGAGGAGGCACCTAAAGAAAGGGAGGAAGGTGATAAACAGAGTATTAACTCATTTGGGCTTTGAAAGGAGATCAACTGATTGAAAATCTTTGCAATCATCGCATTAAGATAAGATGCAATAGCTTCTCTTTCCAGAATATGAAAAACGGACTCATCAGCAACTTTATAAAACCAATCATGTATTATTCATTCACTTTTAAAAATTCTTTACTGCAGTAAAATATACACAACAAAATTTACCTTTGGGACCTTTCTTAAGTGTCCACTGCTGTGCCCTCTCCCCACCCCTCATCTCCCCAAATTGAAATTCTCTCGTATCAAACAACTGCTCATTCTCCCATGCCCCAGTCCCTGGTAATCACTGTGCTACTTTCTATGAAATAACTAATCGAGGCCATTCTGATAGGTGGAGTCATACAGTGTCTGTCCTTTTGTGACCAGCTTATTTCACCCAGCATCATGTCCCCAAGGTTAAGCCATGCTGGAGCTGGTGTTAAGATTTCCTTTCCCTTTTCAGGGCTGACCAATATTCTACTGTACATATATGTTTCATTACTTTCATGCACTCATCTACTGATGGACGTCTGAGTTGCTTTTATTGTTTGGTTATTGCAAAAGATGCTGGCATGAGACAAGCATAGGTTTGATCCCTCACTTTAATTCTTTGTTTTTTCCTCATTGAGTTTGTTGGTACATTTTAGGTATGCAGTACAGTGATCCCTCACTTTAATTCCTTTGAATACATACCCAGCAGTACAATTGCTGGATCATATGCTAATCCTGGCTTTAAGTTTTTGAAGAGCTCTCATGCTGTTTCCTACAGTGGCTGTACCACTTCATACCCCCACTACTAGTACACAAGGTTCTAATTTCTCCATGTCCTCACCAACACTTACAATTTTCTGACTTTTTGAAAATTACCACACTAATAGATATGAAGCAAAATTTCACTGTGGCTCTGATTTTTATTTTCCTAAAGGTTAGTGATAGTAATGCAATTTCATGTGCTTGTTGTTCATTTCTCTATCTTCTTCATAGCAATATCTGTTCAAGTCCTTTGTCTAATTTTAAATTAGATTATGTGTGCTTATGTGTTATTGTGTGTGATACTCAGTAGTAAGCACTTATTTGTCCTCCATATTAATTCTGATTAGAAATGATTTTCAGAAATTCCTCTCATCCCATGGGTTACCTGTTCACTTTGTTGATGGTATACTTCAATGCACAAAAGTTTTTAGTTTTGATGTAGTTTGATTTAACAACTTTTGGTTTCTACACTTTGATATCATATTTATGAAATTATCACCAAATCTAAAGTCATGAAGATTTTCCTGTTTTATTCTAAAGATGGTATAATTTTAGCTGTTAAGTTTAGATTTTTTTTGTCTTTTGATGTTAATCTTTGAATATATGTTAAAAAGAATGTGTGGCAGCTCAATATGATACAACAAAAAGACAGGACTTCATTCTTTTTCATAGGGATATCAAATTTTTCAAATATTATTTGTATAAAAAACTGTATTTTTCTCATTTAGTGATTTTGGCATTGCCCAAAACCATCAAATGGTATTTATTTCTATATCCTGTATTTGACTATGCCTGTTTTCCTGCCTATATCACATTGTTTTGCTGCGTGTGTGTGTGTGTGTGTGTGTGTGTGTGTGTGTGTATGACAATTTGGGTTTTCTACAGCTATTATCATGACTCCTGTGAATAAAAATAATTTTTACCTCTTGCTTTCTACTCTGGATATTTTTTATTTCTTTTCCTTGCCTAATTCTCTGTATAAGACTTTCAGAACTACTTTGAATAGAAAGGGAAGCAGAGGGCATTCTTTCCTTGTGCCTGATCTTATAAGAAAAACTTTCAATGTTTCACCATCAAATATGTTGTTACCTGTGGGATTTTAAATTATGGCTTTTATTATGTTGAGATATTTTCATCCATTCTTGGATTATTTAGAATTTTTCTAATGAAAAGGTATTAAATGTTATGAAATGTTTATGAATCAATTGAAATGATCATGTTTTTTGCCTTCATTATACCACTGTGTTATATTGACTGATTTTAATATATTTAATTGGTTTTTTTAAAGTTAATTTTATTGGTACATTTTAGGTATATAATATAATGACATTCATCATTGGAAATTTGTACCTATTATTTAGAATTTCTAATGAAAAGGTATTAAATGTTATGAAATGTTTATGAATCAATTGAAATGATCATGTTTTTTGCCTTCATTATACCACTGTGTTATATTGACTGATTTTAATATATTTAATTGGTTTTTTTAAAGTGTTA